>NW_027517691.1:0-40640 GCF_048772815.1 Callospermophilus lateralis
TGTACCTAGAGCTACTTGAAGAGGAAACAAACCATAGAGACAAAACTGAGATCTCCTTTATTTTGTCAAGTTTCAAAGAACTACTACAAACCATGTTGGATTTAGAGTTCCAAATTTTTCGATCTATATAAGAGAGAACAGAATGAAACCTAAAAATAAAAACTGCTACTGTAAACGAACGCTTCATCCTAGAAGAACATAATTTGGTGAGCCAAGTGGGATTTCTGTACTTGTCATTACCACCACGTATCATCAAGATTGGGTGAAAAAGTATTTGTTGGTATTTCGGAAACTCATAATTTCTTGGAAGATTCGCAACTCCTTTCAATGAAAGTGCTTTTCCACAGTGTCTTCTAGGGCTACTTGAAGAGGAAACAAACCATAGAGACAACACTGAGAACTACTTCTATTTGTCAAGTTTCAAAGAGCTACTACAAACCATGTTGGATTTAGAGTTCCAAATTCATCTATCTATATAGGAGAGAACACAGTGAAACCTAAAAGTAAAAACTGCTACTGTAGATGAACGCTTCAATATAGAAGAACAAAATTTTTTGAGCCAAGTAGGATTTGTGTACTTGTCATTACCACCAAGTATCATCAAGATTGGGTGAAAAAATATTTGCTGATATTTCGGAAACTCGTTATTTCTTAGAAGATTCTCAACCCCTCTCAATGAAAGTGCTTTTCCACAGTCTGTGCCTAGGGCTCCTTGAAGAGGAAAGAAACCATAGAGACAAAACTGAGAACACCTTTATTTTGTCAAGTTTCAAAGAACTACTACAAACCATGTTGGATTTAGATATCCAAATCCATCTATCTATAAAGGAGAGAACAAAGTGAAACTTAAAAATAAAAACTGCTACTGTAAACAAATGCTTCAACTGAGAAGAACAAAATTTGGTGAGCCAAGTTGGATTTGTGTACTTGTCATTACGACCACGTATCATCAAGATTGGGTGAAAAAGTATTTGCTGGTATTTCGGAAACTCGTAATTTCTTGGAAGCTTGGCAACTCCTTTCAAAGAAAGTGCTTTTCCACAGTCTCTGCTTAGGGCTACTTGAAGAGGAAACAAATCATAGAGACAAAACTGAGAACTACTTTTTTTTGTAAAGTTTCAAAGAGCTAGTACAAACCATGTTGGATTTAGAGTTCCAAATTCAGGTATCTATATAGAAAAGAACAGAGGGAAACCTAAAAATATAAACTGCTACTGGAAACGAACACTTCAAACTAGAAGAACAAAATTTGGTGAGCCAAGTGGGATTTGAGTACTTGTCATTACCACCACTTATCATCAAGTTTGGGTGAAAAAGTATTTGCTGATGTTTTGGAAACTCGTAATTTCTTGTAAGCTTGGCATCCCCTTTCAGTGAAAGTGCTTTTCCACAGTCTCTGCTTAGGGCTACTTGAAGAGGAAACAAACTATAGTGACAAAACTGAGAACTCCTTTATGTTGTCAAGTTTCAAAGAGATACAACAAACCATGTTGGATTTAGAGTTTCAAATTCATATATCTATATCGGAGAGAAAAAGTGAAACCTAAAAATGAAAACTGCTACTGAAAACGAACGCTTCAACCTAGAAGAACAAAATTTGTTGAGTCAAGTGGCATTTGTGTACCGATCATTACCACCATGTAACATCAAGTTTGGGTTAAAAAATATTTGCTGGTATTTCGGAAACTCATTATTTCTTGGAAGCTTGGCAACCCCTTTCAATGAAAGTGCTTTTTCACAGTCTGTGCCTAGGGCTAATTGAAGAGGAAACAAACCATAGAGACAAAACTGAGAACGCCTTTATTTTCTCAAGTTTCAAAGAGCTACTAGAAACATGTTGGATTTAGAGTTCCAAATTCCTATATCTATATAGGAGAGAACAAAGTGAAACCTAAAAATAAAAACTGCTACTGAAAACGAACACTTCAACCTAGAAGAACACAATTTGGTGAGCCAAGGGGCATTTGTGTACTTGTCATTACCACCACGTATCATCAAGTTTGGGTGAAAAATATTTGCCTGGATTTCGGAAACTCGTATTTTCTTGGAAGATTGGCAACCCCTTGAAATGAAAGTGCTTTTCCACAGTCTCTGCTTAGGGCTACTTGAAGAGGAAACAAATCATAGAGAAAAAACTGAGAACTCCTTTATTTTCTCAAGTTTCAAAGAGCTACTACAAACCATGTTGGATTTAGAGTTTTAAATTCATCTATCTATATAGGGGAGAACAGAGGGAAACCTAAAAATATAAACTGCTAATATAAATGAACGCTTCAACCTAGAAGAACAAAATTTGTTGAGTCAAGTGGGATTTGTGTACCGATCATTACCACCATGTATCATCAAGTTTGGGTGAAAAAATATTTGCCTGTATTTCGGAAACTCGTAATTTCTTGAAAGCTTGGCAACCCCTTTAAATAAAAGTGCTTTTCCATAGTCTCTGCTTAGGGCTACTTGAAGAGGAAGCAAATCATAGAGACAAAACTGAGAACTACATTTTTTGTAAAGTTTCAAAGAGCTATTACAAACAATGTTGGACTTGGAGTTCCAAATTCAGCTATCTATATAGGAGAGAACAGAGGGAAACCTAAAAATATAAACTGCTACTGTAAACGAACGCTTCAAACTAGAAGAACAAAATTTGGTGAGTCAAGTGGGATTTGTGTACCGATCATTACCACCAAGTATCATCAAGATTGGGTGAAAAAATATTTGCTGGTATTTCGGAAACTCATTATTTCTTCGAAGCTTGGCAACCCCTTTCAATGAAACTGCTTTTCCACTGTCTCTGCTTAGGGCTACTTGAAGAGGAAACAAACCATTGAGACAAAACTGAGAACTCCTTTATTTTGTCAAGTATCAAAAAGCGACTACAAACCATGTTGTATTTAGATATCCAAATTCATCTATCTATATAGGAGAGAACAAAGTGAAACCTAAAAATAAATACTGCTAGTGTAAACGAACGATTCAACCGAGAAGAACAAAATTTGGTGAGCCAAGTGGGATTTGTGTACTTGTCATTACCACCACTTATCATCAAGATTGGGTGAAAAAGTATTTGCTGGTATTTTGGAAACTCGTAATTTCTTGGAAGCTTGGCATCCCCTTTCAGTGAAAGTGCTTTTCCACAGTCTCTGCTTAGGACTATTGAAGAGGAAACAAACCATAGTGACAAAACTGAGAACTCCTTTATGTTGTCAAGTTTCAAAGAGATACAACAAACCAGGTTGGATTTAGAGATCCAAATTCATCTATCTATATAGGAAAGAACAGAGGGAAACCAAAAAATATAAACTGCTACTGTAAACGAACGCTTCAACCTAGAAGAACAAAATTTGGTGAGTCCATTGGGATTTGTGTACCGATCATTACCACCAAGTATCATCCAGATTGGGTGAAAAAATATTTGCTAGTATTTAGGAAACGCGTTATTTCTTGGAAGCTTGGCAACCTCTTTCAATCAAAGTGCTTTTCCACAGTCTGTGCCTAGGGCTACTTGAAGAGGAAACAAACCATGGAGACAATAATGAGAACTCCTTTATTTTGTCAAGTTTCAAAGAGCTACTACAAACCATGTTGGATTTAGAGTTCCAAATGCATCTTTCTACATAGGAGAGAACAAAGTGAAACCTAAAAATAAAAACTGCTACTGTAAACGAACGCTTCAACCTAGAAGAACAAAATTTGGTGAGCCAAGTGATATTTGTGAACTTGTCATTAACACCAAGTATCATCAAGATTGGGTGAAAAAACATTTGCTGGTATTTCGGACACTCGTAATTTCTTAGAAGCTTGGCAACCCCTCTCAATGAAAGTGCTTTTCCACAGTCTGTGCCTAGGGCTACTTGAAGAGGAAACAAACCATAGAGACAAAACTGAGAACGCCTTTATTTTGTCAAGTTTCAAAGAGCTACTAAAAACAATGTTGGATTTAGAGTTAAAAATTCATCTAACTATATACGGAAAAACAGAGGGAAACCTAAAAATATAAACTGCTACTGTAAACGAACGCTTCCACCTAGAAGAACAAAATTTGGTGCGTCAAGTGGGATTTATGTACTTGTCATTACCACCAAGTATCATCAAGATTGGGTGAAAAAGTATTTGCTGGTATTTCGGAAACTCGTTATTTCTTGGAAGCTTGGCAACCCCTTTCAATGAAAGTGTTTTTCCACAGTCTGTGCCTAGGGCTACTTGAAGAGGAAACAAATCATAGAGACAAAACTGAGAACTACTTTTTTATGTCAAGTTTCAAAGAGCTAGTACAAACCATGTTGGATTAGGGTTCCAAATTTAGCTATCTATACAGGAGAGAACAGAGGGAAACCTAAAAATATAAACTGCTACTGTAAACGAACGCTTCAAACTAGAAGAACAAAATTTGGTAAGTCAAGTGGGATTTGTGTCCAGATCATTACCACCAAGTATCATCCACATAGGGTGAAAAAATATTTGCTGGTATTTCGGAAATGCGTTATTTCTTGGAAGCTTGGCAACCCCTTTCAATGAAAGTGCTTTTCCACAGTCTGTGCCTAGGGATACTTGAAGAGGAAACAAACCATAGAGACAATAATGAGAACTCCTTTATTTTCTCAAGTTTCAAAGAGCTACTACAAACCATGTTGGATTTAGAGTTCCAAATTAATCTTTCTACATAGGAGAGAACAAAGTGGAACCTAAAAATAAAAACTGCTACTGTAAACGAACGCTTCAACCTAGAAGAACAAAATTTGTTGAGCCAAGTGGGATTTGTGTACTTGTCATTAACACCAAGTATCATCAAGATTGGGTGAAAAAATATTTGCTGGTATTTCGGAAACTCGTAATTTCTTAGAAGGTTGGCAATCCCTATCAATGAAAGTGCTTTTCCACAGTCTGTGCCTAGGGCTACTTTAAGAGGAAAAAAACCATAGAGACAATACTGAGAACGCCTTTATTTTGTCAAGTTTCAAAGACATCTAAAAACAATGTTGGATTCAGAGTTCCAAATTCATCTAACTATATAAGGGAGAACAGAGGAAAAACTAAAAATATAAACTGCTACTGTAAACGAAGGCTTCAACCTAGAACAACAAAATTTGGTGAG
This sequence comes from Callospermophilus lateralis, assembly GCF_048772815.1. Taxonomy (NCBI): domain Eukaryota; kingdom Metazoa; phylum Chordata; class Mammalia; order Rodentia; family Sciuridae; genus Callospermophilus; species Callospermophilus lateralis. The sequence continues at coordinate 5,090 of NW_027517691.1, forward strand.
CCAAGTGGGATTTGTGTACCGATCATTACCACCAAGTATCATCCAGATAGGGTGAAAAAATATTTGCTGGTATTTTGGAATTCACTTATTTCTTGGAAGCTTGGCAACCCCTTTCAATGAAAGTGCTTTTCCACAGTCTGTGCCTAGGGATACTTGAAGAGGAAACAAACCATAGAGACAATAATGAGAACTCCTTTATTTTCTCAAGTTTCAAAGAGCTACTACAAACCATGTTGGATTTAGAGTTCCAAATTAATCTTTCTACATAGGAGAGAACAAAGTGGAACCTAAAAATAAAAACTGCTACTGTAAACGAACGCTTCAACCTAGAAGAACAAAATTTGTTGAGCCAAGTGGGATTTGTGTACTTGTCATTAACACCAAGTATCATCAAGATTGGGTGAAAAAATATTTGCTGGTATTTCGGAAACTCGTAATTTCTTAGAAGGTTGGCAATCCCTATCAATGAAAGTGCTTTTCCACAGTCTGTGCCTAGGGCTACTTTAAGAGGAAAAAAACCATAGAGACAATACTGAGAACGCCTTTATTTTGTCAAGTTTCAAAGACATCTAAAAACAATGTTGGATTCAGAGTTCCAAATTCATCTAACTATATAAGGGAGAACAGAGGAAAAACTAAAAATATAAACTGCTACTGTAAACGAAGGCTTCAACCTAGAACAACAAAATTTGGTGAGCCAAGTGGGATTTGTGTACCGATCATTACCACCAAGTATCATCCAGATAGGGTGAAAAAATATTTGCTGGTATTTTGGAATTCAGTTATTTCTTGGAAGCTTGGCAACCCCTTTCAATGAAAGTGCTTTTCCACAGTCTGTGCCTAGGGCTACTTGAAGAGGAAACAAACCATAGAGACAATACTGAGAACTCCTTTATTTTGTCAAGTTTCATAGAGCTACTACAAACCATGTTAAATTTAGAGTTCCAAATTCATCTTTCTACATAGGAGAGAACAAAGTGAAACCTAAAAATAAAAACTGCTACTGTAAACGAACGCTTCAACCTAGAAGAACAAAATTTGGTGAACCAAGTGGGATTTGTGTTCTGATTATTACCACCACGTATCATCAAGATTGGGTGAAAAAGTATTTGCTGGTATTTCGGAAACTCGTAATTTCTTGGAAGCTTGGCAACTCCTTTCAATGAAAGTGCTTTTCCACAGTCTCAGCTTAGGGCTACTTGAAGAGGAAACAAATCATAGAGACAAAACAGAGAACTACTTTTTTTTGTCAAGTTTCAAAGAGCTAGTACAAACCCTGTTGGATTTAGAGTTCCAAATTCAGCTATCTATATTGGAGAGAACAGAGGGAAACCTAAAAATATAAACTGCTACTGTAAACGATCCCTTCAAACTAGAAGAACAAAATTTGGTGAGTCAAGTGGGATTTGGGTACCCATCATTTCCACCAAGTATCATCAAGATTGGGTGAAAAAATATTTGCTGGTATCTCGGAAATTCGTTATTTCTTAGAAGCATGGCCACCCCTCAAAATTAAAGTGCTTTTCCACAGACTGTGCTTAGGGCTACTTGAAAAGGAAACAAACCATAGAGACAAAACTGCGAACTCCTTTATTTTGTCAAGTTTCAAAGAGCTACTACAAACCATGTTGGATTTAGAGTTTCAAATTCATCTATCTATATAGGAGAGAACAAATTAAAACCTAAAAATAAAAACTTCTAATGTAAATGAACACTTCAACCTAGAAGAACAAAATTTGGTGAGCCAAGCGGAATTTTTGTACTTGTCATTACCACCACGTATCGTGAAGTTTGGGTGAAAAAGTATTTGTTGGTATTTCATAAACTCGTAATTTCTTGCAAGCTTCTCAACTCCTTTCAATGAAAGTGCTTTTCCACAGTCTCTCCTTAGGGCTACTTGAAGAGGAAAGAAATCATAGAGACAAAACTGAGAACTACTTTTTTTGTCAAGTTGCAAAGAGCTACTCCAAACCATGTTGGATTTAGGGTTCCAAATTCAGCTATCTATATAGGAGAGAACAGAGGGAAACCTAAAAATATAAACTGCTACAGTAAACGAACGCTTCCACCTAGAAGAACAAAATTTGGTGAGTCAAGTGGGATTTGTGTACCGATCATTACCACCAAGTATCATCAAGATTGGGTGAAAAAATATTTGCTGGTATTTCGGAAACTCGATATTTCTTGGAAGCTAGGCAACCCCTTTCAATGAAAGTGCTTTTCCACAGTCTGTACCTAGGGCTACGTGAAGAGGAAACAAACCATAAAGACAATACTGAGAACTCCTTTATTTTTCAAGTTTCAAAGAGCTACTACAAACCATGCTGGATTTAGAGCTCCAAATTCATCTATCTATATAGGAGAGAACAGAGTGAAACCTAAAATTGAAAACTACTACTGTAGACGAACGCGTCAACCTAGAAGAACAAAATTTGGTGAGCCAAGTGGGATTGTTGTACTGATCAATACCACCAAGTATCATCAAGATTTGGTGAAAAAATATTTTTTGGTATTTCGTAAACTCGTAATTTCTTGGAAGCTTGGCAACTCCTTTCAATGAAAGTGCTTTTCCACAGTCTTTCTTTTGGGCTACTTGAAGAGGAAACAAATCATAGAGACAAAACTGAGAAATACTTCTTTTGTCAAGTTTCAAAGAGCTACTACAAACCATGTTGGATTTAGAGTTCCAAATTCAGCTATCTATATAGGAGAGAGCAGAGGGAAACCTAAAAATATAAACTGCTAATGTAAACGAACGCTTCAACCTAGAAGAACAAAATTTGTTGAGTCAAGTGGGATTTGTGTACCGATCATTCACACAACGTATCATCAAGATTGGGTGAAAAAATATTTTTTGGTATTTCGGAATCTCGTTATTTCTTAGAAGTTTCGCAAACCCTCTCAATGCAAGTGGTTTTCCCCAGTCTGTGCCTATGGCTACTTGAAAAGGAAACAAATCATAGAGAAAAAACTGAGAAATCTTTTATTTTGTCAAGTTTCAAAGAGTTACTACAAACCATGTTGGATTTAGAGTTCCAAATTCATGTATCTATATAGAAGAGAACAGAGTGAAACCTAAATATAAAAACTGCTACTGTAGACTAACGCTTCAACCTAGAAGAACAAAATTTGGTGAGCCAAGTGGGATTGGTATGCTGATCATTACCATCAAGTATCATCAAGATTGGGTGAAAAATATTTGCTGGTATTTAAGGAAACTCCTTTTTTCTTAGAAGCTTGGCAACCCCTTTCAATGAAAGTGCTTTTCCACAGTCTGTGCCTAGGGCTACTTGAAGAGGAAACAAACCATAGAGACAAACTGAGATCTCCTTTATTTTGTCAAGTTTCAAAGAGCTACTACAAACCATGTTGGATTTAGAGTTCCAAATTTATCTATCAATATAGGAGAGAACAGAGTAAAACATAAATATAAAAACTACTACTGTAGACGAATGCTTAAACCTAGAAGAACACAATTTGGTGAGCCAATTGGGATTTGTGTACTGATCATTACCACCAAGTATCATCAAGATTGGGTAAAAAAATATTTGCTGGTATTTCGGAAACTCTTTATTTCTTAGAAGTTTAGCAAACCCTCTCAATTCAATTGCTTTTCCCCACTCTGTGCCTAGGGCTATTTGAAGAGGAAACAACCATAGAGACAAAACTGGGAACTCCTTTATTTTGTCAAGTTTCAAAGAGCTACTACAAACCATGTTGGATTTAGAGTTTCAAATTCATCTATCTATATAGGAGAGAACAAAGAGAAACCTAAAAATAAAAACTGCTACTGTAAATGAACACTTCAGCCTAGAAGAACAAAATTTGGTGAGCCAAACGGAATTTGTGTACTTGTCATTACCACCACGTTTCGTCAAGATTGAGTGAAAAAGTATTTGCTGGTATTTCGTAAACTCGTAATTTCTTGGAAGTTTGGCAACTCCTTTCAATGAAAGTGCTTTTCCACAGTCTCTCCTTAGGGCTACTTGAAGAGGAAACAAATCATAGAGACAAAACTGAGAACTACTTTTTTTGTCAAGTTTCATAGAGCTACTACAAACCATGTTGGATTTAGAGTTCCAAATTCAGCTATCTATATAGGAGAGAGCAGAGGGAAACCTAAAAATATAAACTGCTACTGTAAATGAACGCTTCAACCTAGAAGAACAAAATTTGGTGAGCCAAGTGGGATTGTTGTACTGATCAATACCACCAAGTAACATCAAGATTGGGTGAAAAAATATTTGCTGGAATTTCGGAAACTCGTTATTTCTTAGAAGCTTGGCAACCCCTCTCAATGAAAGTGCTTTTCCCCAGTCTGTGCCTAGGGCTACTTGAAGAGGAAACAAACCATAGAGACAAAACTGAGATCTCCTTAATTTTGTCAAGTTTCAAAGAGCTACTACAAACCATGTTGGATTTAGAGTTCCAAATTTATCTATCAATATAAGAGAGAACAGAGTAAAACCTAAATATAAAAACTACTACTGTAGACGAACGCTTAAACCTAGAAGAACACAATTTGGTGAGCCAAGTTGGATTTGTGTACTGATCATTGCCACCAAGTATCATCAAGATTGGGTGAAAAAATATTTGCTGGTATTTCGGAAACTCGTAATTTCTTGGAGGCTTGGCAACCCCTTTCATTGAAAGTGCTTTTCCACAGTGTCTGTTTAGGGCTACTTGAAGAGAAAACAAATCATAGAGACAAAACTGAGAACTCCTTTATTTTTTCAAGTTTCAACAAGCTACTACAATCCATGTTGGATTTAGAGCTCCAAATTCATCTATCTATATAGGAGAGAACAGAGGGAAACCTAAAAATATAAACTGCTACTGTAAACGAACGCTTCAAAATAGAAGAACAAAATTTGGTGAGTCAAGTGGGATTTGTGTACCCATCATTACCACAAAGTATTATAAAGTTTGGGTGAGAAAATATTTGCTGGTATTGCGGAAACTCGTTATTTCTTAGAAGCTTTGCCACCCCTCAAAATGAAAGTGCTTTTCCACAGTCTGTGCCTAGGGCGACTTGAAGAGGAAACAAACCATAGGGACAATATGGAGAACTCCTTTATTTTCTCAAGTTTCAAAGAGCTACTACAAACCATGTTGGATTTAGAGTTCCAAATTCATCTATCTATATAGAAGAGAACAGAGTGAAACCTAAATATAAAAACTGTTACTGTAGACGAAGGCTTCAACCTAGAAGAACAAAATTTGGTGAGCCAAGTGGGATTGGTGTACTGATCATTACCCCCAAGTATCATCAAGATTTGGTGAAAAAATATTTTCTGGTGTTTCGGAAACTCGTTATTTTTCGAAGCTTGGCAACCCGTTTCAATGAAAGTGCTTTTCCACAGTTTCTGCTTAGGGCTACTTGAGGAGGAAACAAACCATACAGACAAAACTGAGAACTCCTTTATTTCTTTTAGATTCAAACAGCTACTATAAACCATGTTGGATTTAGATTTCCAAATTCATCTATCTATATAGGAGAGAACAAATTGAAACCTAAAAATAAGAACTGCTACTGTAAACGAACGCTTCAAACGAGAAGAACAAAATTTGGTGGGCCAAGTGGGATTTGTGTACTTGTCATTACGACCACTTATCATCCAGATTGGGTGAAAAAGTATTTGCTGGTATTTTGGAAACTCGTAATTTCTTGGAAGCTTGGCAACCCCTTTCAATGAAAGTGCTATTCCACAGTATCTGCTTAGGGCTACTTGAAGAAAAAAGAAATCATAGAGACAAAACTGAGAACTACTTTTTTGTCAAGTTTCAAAGAGCTAGTACAAACCATGTTGGATTTAGAGTTCCAAATTCAGAAATCTATATAGGAGAGAACAGAGGGAAACCTAAAAATATAAACTGCTACTGTAAACGAACGCTTCAACCTAGAAGAACACAATTTGGTGAGCAAGTGGGATTTGTGTACTGATCATTACCACAAAGTATCATCAAGATTGGGTGAAAAAATATTTGCTGGTATTTCGGAAACTCGTTATTTCCTAGAAGCTTGTCAACCCCTCTCAATGAAAGTGTTTTTCCACAGTCTGTGCCTAGGGCTACTTGAAGAGGAAACAAATAATAGAGACAAAACTGAGAACTTGTTTATTTTGTCAAGTTTCAGAATGCTACTACAAACCATGTTGGATTTAGAGATCCAAATTCATCTATCTTTATAGGAGAGAACAGAGGAAACCTAAAAATAAAAACTGCTACTGTAAAGGAACGCTTCAAACTAGAAGAACAAAACTTGGTGAGCTAAGTGGGATATGTGTACTTGTCATTCCACCAAGTATCTTCAAGATTTGGTGAAAAATTATTTGCTGGTATTTCGGAAACTCGTTATTTCTTGGAAGCTTGGCAACCCCTTTAAATGAAAGTGCTTTTCCACAGTCTCTGCTTAGGGCTACTTGAAGAAGAAAACAAACCATAGAGACAAAACGGAGAACTACTTTGCTTTGTCAAGTTTCAAAGAGTTACTACAAACCATGTTGGATTTAGAGTTCCAAATTCATCTATCTATATAGGAGAGAACAGAGTGAAACCTAAATATAAAAACTGCTATTGTAGACGAACGCTTCAACTTCGAAGAACACAATTTGGTGAGCCATGTCGGATTGGTGTACTGATCATTACCACCATGTATCATAAGGATTGGGTGAAAAAATATTTGCTGGTATTTCGGAAACTCGTTATTTCTTAGATGCTTGGCAACCCCTCTCAATGAAAGTGCTTTTCCACAGTCTGTGCCTAGGTCTACTTGAAGAGGGAACAAATCATAGAGACAAAACTGAGAACTCCTTTATTTTGTCAAGTTTCTAAGAGCAACTACAAACCTTGTGGGATTTAGAGTTCCAAATTCATCTATCTATATAAGAAAGAACAGAGTGAAACCTACATATAGAAACTGCTACTGTAGACGAACGTTTCAACCTAGAAGAACACAATTTGGTGAGCCAAGTGGGATTTGTGTACTGATCATTACCACTACGTATCATTAAGATTTGGTGAAAATATATTTGGTATTTTGGAAACTCGTTATTTCTTAGAAGCTTGGCAACCCCTCTCAATGAAAATGCTTTTCCACAGTCTCTTCCAAGGGCTAATTGAAGAGGAAACAAACCATAGAGCCAAAACTGAGAACTACTTTATTTTGTAAAGTTCAAAGAGCTACTACAAACCATGTTGGATTTAGAGTTCCAAATTCATCTATCTATACAGGAGAGAACAGAGGGAAACTTAAATATAAAAACTGCTTCTTTAGTCGAACGCTTAAACCTAGAAGAACAAAATTTTTTGAGCTAAGTGGGATTTTTGTACTGATCATTGCCACGAAGTATCAACAAGTTTGGGTGAAAAAATATTTGCAGGTATTTCGGAAACTCGTTATTTCTTAGAAGCTTGGCAACCCCTCTCAATGAAAGTGCTTTTCCACAGTCTGTGCCTAGGGCTACTTGAAGAGGAAACAAACCATAGAGACAAAACTGAGAACAACTTTATTTTGTCAAGTTTCAAAGAGCTACTACAAACCATGTTGGATTTAGAGTTCCAAATTCATCTATCTATATATAGAGAACAGAGTGAAACCTAAATATAAAAACTGCTACTGAGAACGAACGCTTCAACCTAGAAGAACACAATTTGGTGAGCCAAGTGGGGATTTGTGTACTGATCATTAAGACTACATATTATCAAGATTGGGTGAAAAAATATTTGATGGTATTTCGGAAACTGGTTATTTCTTAGAAGCTTGGCAATCCCTCTCAATGAAAGTGCTTTTCCACAGTCTGTGCCAAGGGCTAATTGAAGAGGAAAAAAAAAAACATACGGACAATCTGAGAACTCTTTTATTTTGTCAAGTTTCAAAGAGCTACTACAAACCATGTTGGATTTAGAGTTCCAAATTCATCTATCTATACAGGAGAGAACAGAGGGAAACTTAAATATAAAAACTGTTACTTTAGATGAACGCTTAAACCTAGAAGAACAAAATTTGGTGAGCCAAGTGGGATTTTTGTACTGATCATTACCACGAAGTATCAACAAGATTGGGTGAAAAAATATTTGCTGGTATTTCGGAAACTCGTTATTTCTTAGAAGCTTGGCAACCCCTCTCAATGAAAGTGCTTTTCCACAGTCTGTGCCTAGGGCTACTAGAAGAGGAAACAAACCATAGAGACAAAACTGAGAGCTACTTTATTCTGTCAAGTTTCAAAGAGCTACTACAAACCATTCTGGATTTAGAGTTCCAAATTCATCTATCTATATATAGAGAACAGAGTGAAACCTAAATATAAAAACTGCTACTGTAGACGAACTCTTCAACTTAGAGAACACAATTTGGTGAGCCAAGTGGGATTTGTGTACTGATCATTACCACTACGTATAATCAACATTGGGTGAAAAAAAATTTGCTGGTATTTCGGAAACTGGTTATTTCTTAGAAGCTTGGCAACCCCTCTCAATGAAAGTGCTTTTCCACAGTCTGTGCCAAGGCCTAATTGAAGAGGAAACAAACCATACGGACAAAACTGAGAACTCCTTTATTTTGTCACGTTTCAAAGAGCTACTACAAACCATGTTGGATTTAGAGTTCCAAATTCATCTATCTATATAGGGGAAAACAGAGTAAAACCTAAAAATAAATACTGCTACTATAAACGAATGCTTCAACCTAGCAGAACAAAATTTGGTGAGCCAAATGAGATTTGTGTACTTGTCATTACCACCACGTATCATCCAGATTGGGTGAAAAAATATTTGCTGCTATTTAGGAAACTCGTAATTTCTTGGAAGGTTTGCAACTCATTTCAATGAAAGTGCATTTCCACAGTCTCTGCTTAGGGCTACTTGAAGAGGAAACAAACCATATAGACAAAACTGAGAAACTTTTTTTGTAAAGTTTGAAAGAGCTACTACAAACCATGTTGGAGTTAGAGATCCAAATTCATCTATCTATATAGGAGAGAACAGTGTGAAACCTAAAAATAAAAACTGCTACTGTAAACGAACGCTTCACCCTAGAAAAACAAAATTTGGTGAGCCAAGTGGGATTTGTGTACTTGTCATTACCACCACGTATCATCAAGATTGGGTGAAAAAATATTTGCTGGTATTTCGGAAACTCGTTATTTCTTGGAAGCTTGGCAACCCTTTTCAATGAAAGTGCATTTCCACAGTCTGTGCCTAGGGCTACTTGAAGAGGAAACAAAACATAGAGACAAAACTGAGAACTCCTTTATTCTATCACGTTTCAAAGAGCTACTACAAACCATGTTGGATTTAGAGTTCCAAATTCATCTATCTATATTGGAGAGAACAGAGTGAAACCTAAAAATAAAAACTGCTACTGAAAATGAACGTTTCAACCTAGAAGAACAAAATTTGGTGAGCCAATTGGGACTTGTGTACTGATCATTACCACCAAGTATCATGAAGATTGGGTGAAAAATATTTGCTGGTATTTCGGAAACTCGTTATTTCTTTGAAGCTTGGCAACCCTCGCAATTAAAGTGCTTTTCCAAAGTCTGTTCCTAGGGCTACTTGAAGAGGAAACAAACCATAGAGACAAAACTGAGAACTGCTTTATTTTGTCAAGTTTCAAAGAGCTACTACAAACCATGTTGGATTTAGAGTTCCAAATTCATCTATCTATATAAGAGAGAACAGAGGGAAACCTAAATATAAAAACTACTACTGTAGAGGAACGCTTCAAACTATAAGGACAAAATTTGGTGAGCCAAGTGGGATTTGTGTACTGATCATTATCACCACGTAGCATCAAGATTGGGTGAAAAAATATTTGCTGTTATTTCTGAAACTCGTTATTTCTTGGAAGCTTGGCAACCCTTTTCAATGAAAGTGCATTTCCACAGTCTGTGCCTAGGGCTACTTGAAGAGGAAACAAAACAAAGAGAAATAACTGAGAACTCCTTTATTCTATCACGTTTCAAAGAGCTACTACAAACCCTGTTGGATTTAGAGTTCCAAATTCATCTATCTTACAGGAGAGAACAGACGGAAACTTAAATATAAAAACTGCTACTTTAGATGAACGCTTAAACCTAGAAGGACAAAATTTGGTGAGCCAAGTGGGATTTTTGTACTGATCATTACCACGAAGTATCAACAAGATTGGGTGAAAAAATATTTGCTGGTATTTCGGAAACTAGTTATTTCTTAGAAGCTTGGCAACCCCTCTCAATGAAAGTGCTTTTCCACAGTCTGTGCCTAGGGCTACTTGAAGAGGAAACAAACCATAGAGACAAAACTGAGAGCTACTTTATTCTGTCAAGTTTCAAAGAGCTACTACAAACCATGTTGGATTTAGAGTTCCAAATTCATCTATCTATATATAGAGAACAGAGTGAAACCTAAATATAAAAACTGCTACTGTAGACGAACTCTTCAACCTAGAAGAACACAATTTGGTGAGCCAAGTGGGATTTGTGTACTGATCATTACCACTACGTATAATCAACAGTGGGTGAAAAAAAATTTGCTGGTATTTCGGAAACTGGTTATTTCTTAGAAGCTTGGCAACCCCTCTCAATGAAAGTGCTTTTCCACAGTCTGTGCCAAGGGCTAATTGAAGAGGAAAAAAAACCATACGGACAAAACTGAGAACTCTTTTATTTTGTCAAGTTTCAAAGAGCTACTACAAACCATGTTGGATTTAGAGTTCCAAATTCATCTATCAATATATGAGAGCACAGAGTAAAACCTAAAAATAAAAACTGCTGCTATAAACGAATGCTTCAACCTAGCAGGACAAAATTTGGTGAGCCAAGTGAGATTTGTGTACTTGTCATTACCACCAGTATCATCCAGAATGGGTGAAAAAATATTTACTAGTATTTCGGAAACTCGTAATTTCTTTGAAGCTTGGCAAACCGTTTCAATGAAAGTGCTTTTCCACAGTCTCAGCTTAGGGCTACCTGAAGAGGAAACAAACCATAGAAACAAAACTGAGAACTAATTTTTTTGTAAAGTTTCAACGTGCTACTACAAACCAAGTAGGATTTAGATTTCCAAATTCATCTATCTATATAGGAGAGAACAGAGGGAAACCTAAATATAAAAACTGCTACTGTAGACGAAAGCTTAAACCTAGAAGAACACAATTTGGTGAGCCAAGTGGGATTTGTGTACTGATCATTACCACCACGTATCATCAAGATTGGGTGAAAAAATATTTGCTGGTATTTCGGAAACTCGATATTTCTTAGAAGCTTGGCAACCCCTCTCAATGAAAGTGCTTCTCCACAGTCTGTGCCTACAACTTCTTGAAGCGGAAACAAACCATAGAGACAAAACTGAGAACTGCTATATTTTGTCAAGTTGCAAAGAGCTACTACAAACCATGTTGGAGTTAGAGATCCAAATTCATCTATCTATATAGGAGAGAACAGAGTGAAACCTAAAAATAAAAACTGCTACTTTAAACGAACGCTTCACCCTAGATAAACAAAATTTGGTGAGCCAAGTGGGATTTGTGTACTTGTCATTACCACCACGTATCATCAAGATTGGGTGAAAAAATATTTGCTGGTATTTCGGAAACTCGTTATTTCTTGGAAGCTTGGCAACACTTTTCAATGAAAGTGCATTTCCACAGTCTGTGCCTAGGGCTACTTGTAGAGGAAAAAAAAAAAAAAAAAACTGAGAACTCCTTTATTCTATCACGTTTCAAAGAGCTACTACAAACCATGTTGGATTTAGAGTTCCAAATTCATCTATCTATACAGGAGAGAAGAGACGGAAACTTAAATATAAAAACTGCTACTTTAGATGAACGCTTAAACCTAGAAGGACAAAATTTGGTGAGCCAAGTGGGATTTTTGTACTGATCATTACCACGAAGTATCAACAAGATTGGGTGAAAAAATATTTGCTGGTATTTCGGAAACTAGTTATTTCTTAGAAGCTTGGCAACCCCTCTCAATGAAAGTGCTTTTCCACAGTCTGTGCCTAGGGCTACTTGAAGAGGAAACAAACCATAGAGACAAAACTGAGAGCTACTTTATTCTTTCAAGTTTCAAAAAGCTACTACAATCCATGTTGGATTTAGAGTTCCAAATTCATCTATCTATATATAGAGAACAGAGTGAAACCTAAATATAAAAACTGCTACTGTAGACGAACTCTTCAACCTAGAAGAACACAATTTGGTGAGCCAAGTGGGATTTGTGTACTGATCATTACCACTACGTATAATCAACATTGGGTGAAAAAAAATTTGCTGGTATTTCGGAAACTGGTTATTTCTTAGAAGCTTGGCAACCCCTCTCAATGAAAGTGCTTTTCCACAGTCTGTGCCAAGGGCTAATTGAAGAGGAAACAAACCATACGGACAAAACTGAGAACTCCTTTATTTTGTCAAGTTTCAAAGAGCTACTACAAACCATGTTGGATTTAGAGTTCCAAATATATCTATCTATATAGGAGAAAACAGAGTAAAACCTAAAAATAAATACTGCTACTATAAACGAATGCTTCAACCTAGCAGAACAAAATTTGGTGAGCCAAATGAGATTTGTGTACTTGTCATTACCACCACGTATCATCCAGAATGGGTGAAAAAATATTTGCTGTTATTTCGGAAACTCGTAATTTCTTGGAATCTTGGCAAACCCTTTCAATGAAAGTGCTTTTCCACAGTCTCGGCTTAGGGCTACCTGAAGAGGAAACAAACCATAGAGACAAACCTGAGAACTACTTTTTTTCTAAAGTTTCAACGTGCTACTACAAACCAAGTAGGATTTAGATTTCCAAATTCATCTATCTATATAGGAGAGAACAGAGGGAAACCTAAATATAAAACCTGCTACTCTAGACGAAAGCTTCAACCTAGAAGAACACAATTTGGTGAGAAAAGTGGGATTTGTGTACTGATCATTACCACCACGTATCATCAAGATTGGGTGAAAAAATGTTTGCTGGTATTTCGGAAACTCGTTATTTCTTTGAAGCTTGGCAACCCCTCTCAATGAAAGTGCTTTTCCACAGTCTGTGCCTAGGGTTTCTGAAGCGGAAACAAACCATAGAGACAAAACTGAGAACTCCTATATTTTGTCAAGTTTCAAAGAGCTACTACAAACCATGTTGGAGTTAGAGATCCAAATTCATCTATCTATATTGGAGAGAACAGAGTGGAACCTAAAAATAAAAACTGCTACTGTAAATGAACGCTTCAACCTAGAAGAACAAAATTTGGTGAGCCAAGTGGGACTTGTGTACTGATCATTACCACCAAGTATCATGATGATTGGGTGAAAAATATTTGCTGGTATTTCAGAAACTCGTTATTTCTTTGAAGCTTGGCAACCTTCTCAATTAAAGTGCTTTTCCAAAGTCTGTGACTAGGGCTAATTGAAGAGGATACAAACCATAGAGACAAAACTGAGAACTCCTTTATTTTGTCAACGTTCAAAGAGCTAATACAAACCATGTTGGATTTAGAGTTCCAAATTCATCTATCTATATAGGAGAGAACAGAGGGAAACCTACATATAAAAACTGCTAATGTAGACGAATACTTCAACCTAGAAAAACACAATTTGGTGAGCCAAGTGGGATTTGTGTACTGATCATTACCACCAAGTATCATCAAGATTGGGTGAAAAAATAATTGCTGGTATTTTGGAACCTCGTTATTTCTTAGAAGCTTGGCAACCCCTCTCAATGAAAGTGCTTTTCCACAGTCTATTCCTAGGGCTTTGAAGAGGAAACAAACCATAGAGACAAAACTGAGAACTGCTTTATTTTGTCAAGTTTCAAAGAGCTACTACAAACCATGTTGGATTTAGAGTTCCAAATTTATCTATCTATATAGGACAGAACAGAGAGAAACCTAAATGTAAAAACTGCTACTGTAGAAAAACGCTTCAACCTAGAAGAACACAATTTGGTGAGCAAGTGGGATTTGTGTCCTGATCATTACCACCAAGTATCATCAAGATTGGGTGAAAAAATATTTGCTGGTATTTCGGAAACTCGTTATTTCTTAGAAGATTGGCAACCCATCTCAATGAAAGTGCTTTTCCACAGTCTGTGCCTAGGGCTTCTTGAAGAGGAAACAAACCATATAGACAAAATGAGAACTCCTTTGTTTTGTCAAGTTTCACAGAGCTACTACAAACCCTTTTGGATTTAGAGTTTCAAATTCATCTATCTATACAGGAGAGAACAGAGGGAAACCTAAAAATAAAAACTGATACTGTAAACGAACGCTTCACCCTAGAAGAACAAAATTTGGTGAGCCAAGTGGGATTTGTGTACTTGTCATTACCACCACGTATCATCCAGATTGGGTGAAAAAGTATTTGCTGCTATTTCGGAATCTCATAATTTCTTGGAAGCTTGGCAACCCCTTTCAATGAAAGTGCTTTTCCACAGTCTCTGCTTAGGGCTACTTGAAGAGGAAACAAATCAAAGAGACAAAACTGAGAACTACTTTATTTTGTCAAGTTTCAAAGAGCTACAACAAACCATGTTGGATTTAGAGTTTCAAATTCATCTATCTATCTATATAGGAGAGAACAGAGGGAAACCTAAACATAAAAACTGCTACTGTAGACGAACGCTTCAAGCTAGAAGAACACAATTTGGTGAGCCAAGTGGGATTTGTGTCCTGACCTGATCATTACCACCAAGTATCATCAAGATTGGCTGAAAAAATATTTGCTGGTATTTCGGAAACTCGTTATTTCTTAGAAGATTGGCAACCCATCTCAATGAAAGTGCTTTTCCACAGTCTGTGCCTAGGGCTTCTTGAAGAGGAAACAAACCATATAGACAAAATGAGAACTCCTTTGTTTTGTCAAGTTTCACAGAGCTACTAAAAACCCTTTTGGATTTAGAGTTCCAAATTCATCTATCTATATAGGAGAGAACAGAGTGAAACCCAAAATTAAAAAATGCTACTGTAAACGAACGCTTCAACCTAGAAGAACACAATTTGGTGAGCCAAGTGGGATTTGTGTACGGATCACTACCACCACGTATCATCAAGATCGGGTGAAAAAATATTTGCTGGTATTTCGGAAACTCGTTATTTCTTAGATAATTGGCAACCCCTCTCAATAAAAGTGCTTTTCCACAATCTGGGCCTAGGGCTACCTCAAGAGGAAACAAACCATAGAGAAAAAACTGAGAACAACTTCATTTTGTCAAGTTTCAAAGAGATACTACAAACCATGTTGGATTTAGAGTACCAAATTTATCTATCTATACAGGTGAGAACAGAGTGAAACCTAAATATAAAAACTGCTACTGTAGACTAACGCTTAAACCTAGAAGAACAAAATTTGGTGAGCCAAGTGGGAATTGTGTACTCATCATTAGACCAAGTATCATCAAGATTGGGTGAAAAAATATTTGCTGGTATTTCGGAAACTCGTTATTACTTAGAAATTTGGCAACTTCTCTCAATGACAGTGCTTTTCCACAGTCTGTGACTAGGGCTTCTTGAAGAGGAAACAAACCATATAGAAAAAACAGAGAACTCCTTTGTTTTGTCAAGTTTGAAATAGCTACTACGAACCATTTTGGATTTAGAGTTCCAAATTCATCTATCTATATAGGAGAGAACAGAGTGAAAAATAAAAATAAAAACTGATACTGTAAATGAAGGCTTTACCCTAGAAGAACAAAATTTGGTGAGCCAAGTGGGATTTGTGTACTTGTCTTTACCACCACGTATCATCCAGATTGGGTGAAAAAGTATTTGCTGCTATTTCGGAAACTCGTAATTTCTTGGAAGCTTGGCAACCCCTTTCAATGAAAGTGCTTTTCCACAGTCTCTGCTTAAAGGTACTTGAAGAGGAAACAAATCACAGAGACAAAACTAAGAACTCCTTTATTTTCTCAAGTTTCAACGAGCTACTACAAACCATGTTGGATTTAGAGTTCCCAATTCATGTATCTATGTAGGAGAGAACAGAGGGAAACCTAAATATAAAAACTGCTACTGTAGACGAACGCTTCAAGCTAGAAGAACACAATTTGGTGAGCCAAGTGGGATTTGTGTACTGATCATTACCACCACGTGTCATCAAGATTGGGTGAAAAAATATTTGCTGGTATTTGGGAAACCCGTAATTTTTTGGGAGCTTGGCAAACCCTTTCAATGAAAGTGCTTTTCCACAGTCTCTGCTTAGGGCTACATCAAGAGGAAACTAATCATAGAGACAAAACTGAGTACTCCTTTATTTTGTCTAGTTTCAAAGAGCTACTACAAACCATGTTGGATTTAGAGTTCCAAATTCATCTATCTATATATTAGAGAACAGAGGGAAACCTAAAAATATAAACTGCTACTCTAAAAGAACGCTTCATCCTAGAAGAACAAAATTTGGTGAGCCAAGTGGGATTTGTGTCCTTGTCATTACCACCAAATATCATCAAGATTGGCTGAAAAAATATTTGCTGGTATTTCGGAAACTCATTATTTCTATAAGCCTGGCAAACCCTCTCAATGAAAGTGCTTTTCCACAGTCTCTGCCTAGGGCTTCTTGAAGAGGAAACAAAACAGAGAGACAAAACTGAGAACTTCTTCATTTTGTCAAGTTTCAAAGAGCTACTACAATGCATGTTGGATTTAGAGTTCCAATTTCATCTATCTATATAAAAAAGAACAGAGTGAAATTTAAAAATAAAAACTGCTACTGTAAACGAACGCTTCAACCGAGAAGAACATAATTTGGTGAGCAAAGTGGGATTTGTGTACTTTTCATTACCACCAAGTATCATCAAGATGGGGTGAAAAAATATTTGCTCGTATTTCGGAAACCCGTAATTTCTTGGAAGCTTGGCAACCCCTTTCAATGGAAGTGCTTTTCCACAGTCTCTTCCTGGGCTACTTGAAGAGGAAACAAACCATAGAGACAAAACTGAAAAATTTTTATTTTGTCAAGTTTCAAGGAGCTACTACAAACCATGTTGGATTTAGAGTTCCAAATTCATCTATCTATATAGGAGAGAACAGAGGGAAACCTAAAAATAAAAACTGCTCTTGTAAACGAATGCTTCAACCGAGAAGAGCAAAATTTGGTGAGCCAAGTGGGATTTGTGTACTTTTAAATATCACCAAATATCATCAAGATTGGGTGAAAAAATATTTGCTGGTATTTCGGAAACCCGTAATGTTTTGGGAGCTTGGCAAACCCTTTCAATGAAAGTGCTTTTCCACAGTCTCTGCTTAGGGCTACCTGAAGAGGAAACAAATCATAGAGAAAAAACTGAGTACTCCTTTATTTTGTCAAGTTTCAAAGAGCTACTACAAACCATGTTGGATTTATAGTTCCAAATTCATCTATCTATATAGGATAGAACAGAGGGAAACCTAAAAATATAAACTGCTACTCTAAAAGAACGCTTCATCCTAGAAGAACAAAATTTAGTGAGACAAGTGGGATTTGTGTCCTTGTCATTACCACCAAATATCATCAAGATTGGGTGAAAAAATGTTTGCTGGTATTTCGGAAACTCGTTATTTCTTAGAAGCCTGGCAACCCCTCTCAATGAAAGTGCTTTTCCACAGTCTCTGCCTAGGGCTACTTGAAGAGGAAACAAAACATAGAGACATAACTGAGAACTTCTTCATTTTGTCAAGTTTCAAAGAGCTACTACAATGCATGTTGGATTTAGAGTTCCAAATTCATCTATCTATATAAAAAAGAACAGAGTGAAACCTAAAAATAAAAACTGCTACTGTAAACGAACGCTGCAACCTAGAAGAACAAAATTTGGTGAGCCAAGTGGGATTTGTGTACTTTTCATTACCACCAAGTATCATCAAGATTGGGTGAAAAAATATTTTCTGGTATTTCGGAAACCCGTAATTTCTTGGAAGCTTGGCAACCCCTTTCAATGGAAGTGCTTTTCAACAGTCTATGCCTGGGCTACTTGAAGAGGAAACAAATCATAGAGACAAAAATGAGAACTCCTTTATTTTGTCTAATTTCAAAGAGCTACTACAAACCATGTTGGATTTAGAGTTCCAAATTCATCTATCTATATAGGAGATAACAGAGGGACACCTAAAAATATAAACTGCAACTGTAAACGAACTCTTCAACCTAGAAGAACAAAATTTGGTGAGCCAAGTGGGATTTGTGTCCTTGTCATTACCACCAAATATCATCAAGATTGGGTGAAAAAATATTTCTGGTATTTCGGAAACACTTTATTTCTTAGAAGCCTGGCAACCCCTCTCAATGAAAGTGCTTTTCCACAATGTCTGCCTGGGGCTTCTTGAAGAGGAAACAAAACATAGAGACAAAACTGAGAACTCCTTTATTTTGTCAAGTTTCAAAGAGCTACTACAAACCATGTTGGATTTAGAGTTCCAAATTCATCTATCTATATAGGAGAGAACAGAGGGACTCCTAAAAATAAAAACTGCTCTTTTAAACGAACGCTTCAACCTAGAAGAGCAAAATTTGGTGAGCCAAGTGGGATTTGTGTACTTGTAATTACCACAAATATCATCAAGATTGGGTGAAAAAATATTTGCTGGTATTTCGGAAACCCGTAATTTTTTGGAGCTTGGTAAACCCTTTCAATGAAAGTGCTTTTCCACAGTCTCAGCTTAGGGCTACTTGCAGAGGAAACAAATCATAGAGACAAAACTGAGTACTCCTTTATTTTGTGAAGTTTCAAAGAGCTACTACAAACCATGTTGGATTTAGAGTTCCAAATTCATCTATCTATGTAGGAGAGAACAGAGTGAAACCTAAAAATAAAAACTGCTACTGTAAACGAACGCTTCAAACTAGAAGAACAAAATTTGGTGAGCCAAGTGGGATTTGTGTACTTGTCATTACCACCAAGTATCATCAAGATTCGGTGAAAAAATATTTGCTGGTATTTCGTAAACTCATAATTTCTTGGAAGCTTGGCAACCCCTTTCAATGGAAGTGCTTTTCCACAGTCTCTGCCTGGGCTACTTGAAGACGAAACAAATCATAGAGACAAAACTGAGAACTCCTTTATTTTTTCTAGTTTCCAAGAGCTACTACAAACCATGTTGGATTTAGAGTTCCAAATTCATCTATCTATATAGGAGATAACAGAGGGACACCTAAAAATATAAACTGCAACTGTAAACGAACGCTTCAACCTAGCAGAACCAAATTTGGTGAGTCAAGTGGGATTTGTGTACTGATCATTACCACCAGTATCATCAAGATTGTGTGAAAAAATATTTGCTGGTATTTTGGAAACTCGTTATTTCTTAGAAGCTTGGCAACAACTCTCAATGAAAGGGCTTTTCCACAGTCTGTGCCTAGGGCTACTTAAAGAGGAAACAAACCATAGAGACAAAACTGAGAACTCCTTTATTTTGTCAAGTTTCAAAGAGCTACTACAAACCATGTTGGATTTAGAGTTCCAAATTCATCTATCTATATAGGAGAGAACAGAGGGACTCCTAAAAATAAAAACTGCTCTTTTAAACGAACGCTTCAACCTAGAAGAGCAAAATTTGGTGAGCCAAGTGGGATTTGTGTACTTGTAATTACCACCAAATGTCATCAAGATTGGGTGAAAAAATATTTGCTGGTATTTCAGAAACCCGTAATTTTTTGGGAGCTTGGTAAACCCTTTCAATGAAAGTGCTTTTCCACAGTCTCTGCTTAGGGCTACTTGAAGAGGAAACAAATCATAGAGACAAAACTGAGTACTCCTTTATTTTCTGAAGTTTCAAAGAGCTACTACAAACCATGTTGGATTTAGAGTTCCAAATTCATCTATCTATGTAGGAGAGAACAGAGTGAAACCAAAAAATAAAAACTGCTACTGTAAACGAACGCTTCAAACTAGAAGAACAAAATTTGGTGAGCCAAGTGGGATTTGTGTACTTGTCATTACCACCAAGTATCATCAAGATTGGGTGAAAAAATATTTGCTGGTATTTCGGAAACCCGTAATTTCTTGGAAGCTTGGCAACCCTTTTCAATGGAAGTGCCTTTCCACAGTCTCTGCCTGGGCTACTTGAAGAGGAAACAAATCATAGAGACAAAACTGAGAACTCCTTTATTTTGTCTAGTTTCAAAGAGCTACTACAAACCATGTTGGATTTAGAGTTCCAAATTCATCTATCTATATAGTAGAGAACAGAGGGAAACCTAAAAATATAAACTGCTAATCTAAAAGAACGCTTCAAGCTAGAAGAACAAAATTTGGTGATCCAAGTGGGATTTGTGTCCTTGTCATTACCACCAAATATCATCAAGATTGGGTGAAAAAATATTTGCTGGTATTTCGGAATCTCGTTATTTCTTAGAAGCCTGGCAACCCCTCTCAATGAAAGTGCTTTTCCACAGTCTCTGCCTAGGGCTACTTGAAGAGGAAATAAAACATAGAGACAAAACTGAGAACTTCTTCATTTTGTCAAGTTTCAAAGAGCTACTACAATGCATGTTGGATTTAGAGTTCCAAATTCATCTCTCTATATAAAAAAGAACAGAGTGAAACCTAAAAATAAAAACTGCTACTGTAAACGAACGCTTCAACCTAGAAGAACATAATTTGGTGAGCCAAGTGGGCGTTGTGTACTTTTCATTACCACCAAGTATCATCAAGATGGGGTGATAAAATATTTGCTGGTATTTCGGAAACCCGTAATTTCTTGGAAGCTTGGCAAACCCTTTCAGTGGAAGTGCTTTTCCACAGTCTCTGCCTGGGCTACATGAAGAGGACACAAATCATAGAGACAAAAATGAGAACTCCTTTATTTTGTCTAATTTCAAAGAGCTACTACAAACCATGTTGGATTTAGAGTTCCAAATTCATCTATCTATATAGGAGAGAACAGAGGGAAACCTAAAAATATAAACTGCTAGTGTAAACGAACGCTTCAACCTAGAAGAACAAAATTTGGTGAGCCAAGTGGGATTTGAGTACTTGTCATTACCACCAAGTATCATCAGTTTGGGTGAAAAAATATTTGCTGGTATTTCGGAAACTCGTAATTTCATGGAAGCTTGGCAACCCCTTTCAATGAAAGTGCTTTTCCACAGACTCTGCTTAGGGATACTTGAGAAGGAAACAAATCATAGAGACAAAACTGAGAACTTCTTTATTTTGCCAAGTGTCAAAGAGCTACTACAAACCATGTTGGATTTAGAGTTCCAAATTCATCTATCTATATAGGAGATAACAGAGGGACACCTAAAAATATAAACTGCAACTGTAAACGAACGCTTCAACCTAGCAGAACCAAATTTGGTGAGTCAAGTGGGATTTGTGTACTGATCATTACCACCAGTATCATCAAGATTGTGTGAAAAAATATTTGCTGGTATTTTGGAAACTCGTTATTTCTTAGAAGCTTGGCAACAACTCTCAATGAAAGGGCTTTTCCACAGTCTGTGCCTAGGGCTACTTAAAGAGGAAACAAACCATAGAGACAAAACTGAGAACTCCTTTATTTTGTCAAGTTTCAAAGAGCTACTACAAACAATGTTGGATTTAGAGTTCCAAATTCATCTATCTATATAGGAGAGAACAGAGGGACTCCTAAAAATAAAAACTGCTCTTTTAAACGAACGCTTCAACCTAGAAGAGCAAAATTTGGTGAGCCAAGTGGGATTTGTGTACTTGTAATTACCACCAAATATCATCAAGATTGTGTGAAAAAATATTTGCTGGTATTTCAGAAACCCGTAATTTTTTGGGAGCTTGGTAAACCCTTTCAATGAAAGTGCTTTTCCACAGTCTCTGCTTAGGGCTACTTGAAGAGGAAACAAATCATAGAGACAAAACTGAGTACTCCTTTATTTTGTGAAGTTTCAAAGAGCTACTACAAACCATGTTGGATTTAGAGTTCCAAATTCATCTATCTATGTAGGAGAGAACAGAGTGAAACCTAAAAATAAAAACTGCTACTGTAAACGAACGCTTCAAACTAGAAGAACAAAATTTGGTGAGCCAAGTGGGATTTGTGTACTTGTCATTACCACCAAGTATCATCAAGATTGGGTGAAAAAATATTTGCTGGTATTTCGGAAACCAGTAATTTCTTGGAAGCTTGGTAACCCTTTTCAAAGGAAGTGCCTTTCCACAGTCTCTGCCTGGGCTACTTGAAGAGGAAACAAATCATAGAGACAAAACTGAGAACTCCTTTATTTTGTCTAGTTTCAAAGAGCTACTACAAACCATGTTGGATTTAGAGTTCCAAATTCATCTATCTATATAGGAGAGAACAGAGGGAATCCTAAAAATATAAACTGCTAATCTAAAAGAACGCTTCAAGCTAGAAGAACAAAATTTGGTGATCCAAGTGGGATTTGTGTCCTTGTCATTACCACCAAATATCATCAAGATTGGGTGAAAAAATAATTGCTGATATTTCGGAATCTCGTTATTTCTTAGAAGCCTGGCAACCCCTCTCAATGAAAGTGCTTTTCCACAGTCTCTGCCTAGGGCTACTTGAAGAGGAAACAATACATAGAGATAAAACTGAGAACTTCTTCATTTTTTCAAGTTTCAAAGAGCTAATACAATGCATGTTGGATTTAGAGTTCCAAATTAATCTATCTATATAAAAAAGAACAGAGTGAAACCTAAAAATAAAAACTGCTACTGTAAACGAACGCTTCAACCTAGAAGAACATAATTTGGTGAGCCAAGTGGGCTTTGTGTACTTTTCATTACCACCAAGTATCATCAAGATGGGGTGATAAAATATTTGCTGGTATTTCGGAAACCCGTAATTTCTTGGAAGCTTGGCAACCCCTTTCAGTG
Source organism: Callospermophilus lateralis (assembly GCF_048772815.1). Classification (NCBI taxonomy): domain Eukaryota; kingdom Metazoa; phylum Chordata; class Mammalia; order Rodentia; family Sciuridae; genus Callospermophilus; species Callospermophilus lateralis. Next base: position 27,851 of record NW_027517691.1, read on the forward strand.
GAAGTGCTTTTCCACAGTCTCTGCCTGGGCTACTTGAAGAGGAAACAAATCATAGAGACAAAACTGAGAACTCCTTTATTTTGTTTAGTTTCAAAGAGCTACTACAAACCATGTTGGATTTAGAGTTCCAAATTCATCTATCTATATAGGAGCGAACAGAGGGAAACCTAAAAATATAAACTGCTACTGTAAACGAACGCTTCAACCTAGAAGAACAAAATTTGGTGAGCCAAGTGGGATTTGAGTACTTGTCATTACCACCAAGTATCATCAAGATTGGGTGAAAAAATATTTGCTGGTATTTCGGAAACTAGTAATTTCTGGGAAGCTTGGTAACCCCTATCAATGAAAGTGCTTTTCCACAGTCTCTGCTTAGGGATACTTGAGAAGGAAACAAATCATAGAGACAAAACTGAGAACTCCTTTATTTTGCCAAGTGTCAAAGAGCTACTACAAACCATGTTGGATTTAGAGTTCCAAATTCATCTATCTATATAGGAGAGAACAGAGGGACACCTAAAAATATAAACTGCAACTGTAAACGAACGCTTCAACCTAGAAGAACCGAATTTGGTGAGTCAAGTGGGATTTGTGTACTGATCATTACCACCAGTATCATCAAGATTGGGTGAAAAAATATTTGCTGGTATTTGGGAAACTCGTTATTTCTTAGAAGCTTGTCAACAACTCTCAATTAAAGGGCTTTTCCACAGTTGTGCCTAGGGATACTTAAAGAGGCAACAAACCATAGAGACAAAACTGAGAACTCCTTTATTTTGTCAAGGTTCAAAGAGCTACTACAAACCATGTTGGATTTAGAGTTCCAAATTCATCTATCTATATAGGAGAGAAAAAAGTGAAACCTAAAAATAAAAACTGCTAATGTAAACGAACGCTTCAAACTAGAAGAACAAAATTTCGTGAGCCAAGTGGGATTTTTATACCGATCATTACCACCAAGTATCATCACGATTGGGTGAAAAAAATATTTGCTGGTATTTGGAAAACTCGTTATTTCTTAGAAGCTTGGCAATACCTCTCAATGAATTAGCTTTTCCCAGTCTGTTCCTAGGGCTATTTGAAGAGGAAACAAAACATAGAGACAAAACTGAGAACTCCTTCATTTTGTCAAGTTTCAAAGAGCTACTACAAACCATGTTGGATTTAGAGTTCCAAATTCATCTATTTATATAGGAGAGAACACAGTGAAACCTAAAAATAAAAACTACTACTGTAAACGAACGCTTCAAACTAGAGGAACAAAATTTGGTGAGCCAAGTGGGATTTGTGTACTTGTCATTACCACCAAGTATCATCAAGACTGGGTAAAAAAATATTTGCTGGTATTTGGAAACTCGTTATTTCTTAGAAGCCTGGCAACCCCTCTGAATGGAAGTGCTTTTGCACAGTCTGTGCCTAGGGCTACTTGAAGAGGAAACAAAACATAGAGACAAAACTGAGATTTCCTTCATTTTGTCAAGATTCAAAGAGCTACTACAAACCATGTTGGATTTAGAGTTCCAAATTCATCTATCTATATAAAAGTGAACAGAGTGAAACCTAAAAATAAAAACTGCTACTGTAAACGAACACTTCAACCTAGAAGAACACAATTTGGTGAGCCAAGTGGGATTTGTGTACTTGTCATAACACCAAGTATCATCAAGATTGGGTGAAAAACTGTTTTCTGGTATTTCGAAAACTCCTAATTTCTTGGAAGCTTGGCAACCCCTTTCAATGAAAGTGCTTTTCCACAGTCTCTGCTTAGGGATACTTGAAGAGGAAACAAATCATAGAGACAAAACTGAGAATTCCTAAATTTTGTCAAGTTTCAAAGAGCTACTAAAAACCATGTTGGATTTAGAGTTCCAAATTCGTCTATCTATATAGGAGAGAACAGAGTGAAACCTAAAAATAAAAACTGCTACTGTAAACGAACGCTTCAACCTAGAAGACCAAAATTTGGTGAGCCAAGTGGGATTTGTGTACTTGTCATTACCACCAAGTATCATCAAGATTGGGTGAAAAAATATTTGCTGGTATTTCGGAAACCCGTAATTTCTTGGAAGCTTGGCAACCCCTTTCAATGGAAGTGCTTTTCCACAGTCGCTGCCTGGGCTACATGTAGAGGAAACAAATCATAGAGACAAAACTGAGAACTCCTTTTTTTTGTCAAGTTTCAAAGAGCTACTACAAACCATGTTGGATTTAAAGTTCCAAATTCATCTATCTATATAGGAGAGAACAGAGGGATACCTAAAAATATAAACTGCTACTGTAAACTAACGCTTCAACCTAGAAAAACAAAATTTGGTGAGTCAAGTGGGATTTGTGTACCGATGATTACCACCAAATAACATCAAGACTGCGTGAAAAAATATTTGCTGGTATTTCGGAAACTCGTTATTTCTTAGAACCTTGGCAACCCCTCTCAAAAAATTTGCTTTTCCCCAGTCTGTGCCTAGGGCTTCTTGAAGAGGAAATAAACCATAGAGACAAAACTGAGAACTTTTTTATTTTGTCAATTTTCAAAGATCTCCTACAAACCATGTGGGATTTAGAGTTCCAAATTCATCTATCTATATAGGAGAGAACAGAGGGATACCTAAAAATATAAACTGCTACTGTATACTAACGCTTCAACCTAGAAAAACCAAATTTGGTGAGTCAAGTGGGATTTGTGTACCGATGATTACCACCAAATATCATCAAGACTGGGTGAAAAAATATTTGCAGGTATTTCGGAAACTCGTTATTTCTTAGAAGCTTGGCAACCCCTCTCAATAAATGTGCTTTTCCCCAGTCTGTGCCTAGGGCTACTTGAAGAGGAAACAAACCATAGAGACAAAACTGAGAACTTTTTTATTTTGTCAAGTTTCAAAGAGCTACTACAAACCATGTGGGATTTAGAGTTCCAAATTCATCTATCTATATAGGAGAGAACAGAGGGAAACCTAAAAATAACAACTGCTACTGTAAACGAACGCTTCAACCTGGATGAGCAAAATTTGGTTAGCCAAGTGGGATTTGTGTACTTATCATTACCAAGAAGTATCATCAAGATTGGGTGAAAAACTGTTTGCTGGTATTTCGGAAACTCCTAATTTCTTGGAAGCTTGGAAACCCCTTTCAATGAAAGTGCTTTTCCACAGTCTCTGCTTTGGGATACTTGAGGAGGAAACAAATCATAGAGACAAAACTGAGAACTCCTTTATTTTCTCAAGTTTCAAAGAGCTACTACAAACCATGTTGGATTTAGGGTTCCAAATTCGTCTATCTATATAGGAGAGAACAGAGTCAAACCTAAAAATAAAAACTGCTACTGTAAACGAACGCTTCAACCTAGAAGAACAAAATTTGGTGAGCCAAGTGGGATTTTTGTACTTGTCATTACCACCAAGTATCATCAAGTTTGGCTGAAAAAATATTTGCTGGTATTTCGGAAACCCGTAATTTCTTGGAAGCTTGGCAACCCCTTTCAATGGAAGTGCTTTTCCACAGTCGCTGCCTGGGCTACATGTAGAGGAAACAAATCACAGAGACAAAACTGAGAACTCCTTTTTTTTGTCAAGTTTCAAAGAGCTACTACAAACCATGTTGGATTTAAAGTTCCAAATTCATCTATCTATATAGGAGAGAACAGAGGGAAACCTGAACATATAAACTGCTACTGTAAACGAATGCTTCAACCTAGAAGAACAAAATTTGAGGAGCCAAGTGGGATTTGTGTACTACTCATTACCACCAAGTATCATCAAGATTGGGTGAAAAAATATTTGCTGGTATTTCGGAAACTCGTTATTTCTTAGAAGCCTGGCAACCCCTCTCAATGAAAGGGCTCTTTCACAGTCTGTGCCTAGGGCTACTTGAGGAGAAAACAAAACATAGAGACAAAACTGAGAACTCCTTCATTTTGTCAAGTTTCAAAGAGCTACTACAAACCATGTTGGATTTAGAGTTCCAAATTCATTTATCTATATAGAAGAGAACTGAAGGAAACCTAAAAATAAAAACTGCTACTGTAAACGAAAGCTTCAACCTAGAATAACAAAATTTACTGAGCCAAGTGGGATTTGTGTACTGATTATTACCAATAAGTATCATCAAGATTGGGTGAAAAATTATTTGCTGGTATTTCGGAAACTCGTAATTTCTTGGTAGCTTGGCAACCCCTTTTAATGAAATTGCTTTTCCACAGTCTCTGCTTAGGGCTACTTGAAGAAAAATCAAACCATAGAGACAAAAGTGAGAACTCCTTTATTTTGTCAAGTTTCAAAGAGCTTCTACAAACCATGTTGGATTAAGAGTTCCAAATTCATCTATCTATATAAAAGACAACAGAGTGAAACCTAAGTATAAAAACTGATACTGTAGACGAACGCTTCAACCTAGAAGAACAAAATTTGGTGAGCCAAGTGGGATTTGTGTACCGATCATTACCACCACGTATCATCAAGATTGGGTGAAAAAATATTTGCTGGTATTTCAGAAACTCGTAATTCCTTGGAAGCTTGGCAACCCCTTTCAATGAAAGTGGTTTTCCATAGTCTCTGCTTAGGGCTATTTGAAGAGGAAACAAATCATAGAGACAAATCTGAGAATTCCTTTAGTTTGTCAAGTATCAAAGAGCTACTACAAACCATGTTGGTTTTAGAGTTCCAACTTCATCTATCTATATAGGTGAGAACAGAGGAAACGTAAAAATATAAACTGCTACTGTAAAAGAACGCTTCAACCTAGAAGAACAGAATTTGGTGAGTCAAGTGGGATTTGTGTACCGATCATTACCACCAAGAATCATCAAGATTGGGTGAAAAAATATTTGCTGGTATTTCGGAAACGCGTTATTTCTTGGAAGCTTGGCAACCCCTTTCAATGAAAGTGCTTTTCCACAGTCTCTGCTTAGGGCTACTTGAATAGGAAACAAACCATAGAGACAAAACTGAGAACTACTTTTTTTTTGTCAAGTTTCAAAGAGCGACTACAAACCATGTTGGATTTATAGTTCCAAATTCATCTATATATATAGGAGAGAAGAGAGGGAAACCTAAATATAAAAACGAGTACTGTAGATGAACGCTTCAACCTGGAAGAACAAAATTTGGTGAGCCAAGTTGCATTTGTGTAAGGATCATTACCACCAAGTATCATCAACATTGGGTGAAAAAATATTTTCTTGTATTTCGGAAACTCGTTATTTCTTAGAAGCTTGGCAACCCCTCTCAATGAAAGTGCTTTTCCACAGTCTGTGCCTAGGGGTACTTGAAGAGGAAACAAACCATACGGACAAAACTGAGAACTCCTTTATTTTGTCATGTTTCAAAGAGGTACTAAAAAACCATGTTGGATTTAGAGTTCCAAATTCATCTATCTATATAGGAGAGAACAGAGTGAAACCTAAAAATAAAAACTGCTACTGAAAACGAACGCTACAACCTAGAAGAACAAAATTTGGTGAGCCATCTGGGATTTGTGTACTTGTCATTGACACCAAGTATCAATAAGATTGGGTGAAAAAATGTTTGCTGGTATTTCGGAAACTCATAATTTCTTGGAAGTTTGGCAACCACTTTCAATGAAAGTGCTTTTCCACAGTCTCTACTTAGGGCTACTTGAAGAGGAAACAAATCATAGAGACAAAACAGAGAACTCCTTTATTTTGTCAAGTTTCGAAGAGCTACTACAAACCATGTTGGATTTAGAGTTCCAAATTCATCTATCTATGTAGGAGAGAACAGAGGGACACCTAAAAATATAAACTGCTACTGTAAAGTAACGCTTCAACCTCGAAGAACTAAATTTGGTGAGTCAAGTGGGATTTGTGTTCCGATCAATACCACCAAGTATCATCAAGATTGGGTGAAAAATATTTGCTGGTTTTTCGGAAACTCGTAATTTCTTGGAAGCTTCGCAACCTCTTTCATTGAAAGTGCTTTTTCACAGTCTCTGCTTAGGGCTACTTGAATAGGAAAACACCATAGAGACAAACCTGAGAACAACTTTTTTTTGTCAAGTTCAAAGAGCGACGAAAAACCATGTTGGATTTAGAGTTCCAAATTCATCTATCTATATAGGAGAGAACAGAGGGAAACATAAAAATATAAACTGCTACTGTAAACAAACGCTTCAATCTAGAAGACAAAATTTGGTGAGTCTAGTGGGATTTGTGTACTGATCATTACGACCAAGTATCATCAAGATTGGGTGAAAAAATATTTGCTGGTATTTCGGAAACTCGTTATTTTCTTAGAAGCTTGGCAACCCCTCTCAATGAAAGTGCTTTTCCACAGTCTGTTCCTAGGCCACATAAGGAGGAAACAAACCATAGAGACAAAACTGAGAACTCCTTTATTTTGTCAAGTTTCAAAGAGCTACTACAAACCATGTTGGATTTAGCGTTCCAAATTCATCTATCTATATAGGAGTGAAATAAGTGAAACCTAAAAATACAAACTGCTACTGTAAACGAACGCCTCAACTTGAAGAACAAAATTTGGTGAGCGTAGTGGGATATCTGTACTTGTCATTACCACCAAGTATCATGAAGATTAGGTGAGAAAATATTTGCTCGTATTTCAGAAACTCGTAATTTCTTTTAAGCTTGGCAACCCCTTTCAATAAAAGTGCTTTTCCACAGTCTCTGCTTAGGGCTACTTGAAGAGGAAACAAATCATAGAGACAAACTGAGAACTCCTTTATTTTGTCAAGTTTCAAAGAGCTACTACAAACCATGTTGGATTTAGAGTTCCAAATTCATCTATCTATATAGGAGAGAACAGAGGGAAACCTAAAAAATGAAAACTGCTACTGTAAACGAACGCTTCAACCTATAAGAACAAAATTTGGTGAGCCAAGTGGGACTTGTGTCCTTGTCATTACCACCACGTATCATCAAGATTGGGAAAAAATATTTGGTGGTATTTCGGAAACACCTAATTTCTTGGAATCTTGGCAACCCCTTTCAATGAATGTGCTTTTCCACAGTCTCTGATTAGGGCTACTTGAAGAGGAAACAAATCATAGAGAAAAAACTGAGAACTCTTTTTTTTTGTCAAGTTTCAAAGAGCTAATACAAACCATGTTGGATTTAGAGTTCCAAATTCATCTATCTATATAGAAGAGAACAGAGTGAAACCTAAACATAAAAGCTGCTACTGTAGACGAACGCCTCAACCTAGAAGAACAAAATTTGGTGAGCCAAGTAGGATTTGTGTAGTGATCATTACCACCAAGTATCATTAAGATTGGGAGAAAAAATACTTGCTGGTATTTCGGAAACTCGTTATTTCTTGGAAGCTGGGCAACCCCACTCAATTAGAGTGCTTTTCCACAGTATGTACCTAGGGCTACTTGAAGAGGAATCAAACGATAGAGACAAAACTGAGAACTCCTTTATTTTGCCAAGTTTCAAGGAGCTACTAAAAACCGTGTTGGATTTAGAGTTCCAAATTCATCTATCTATATAGGAGAGAACAGAGTGAACCCTAAAAATATAAACTGCTACTGTAAAAGAACGCTTCAACCTAGAAGAACAAAATTTAGTGAGTCAAATGGGATTTATGTACTTGTCATTATCACCATGTATCATCCAGATTGGGTGAAAAAATATTTGCTGGTATTTCAGAAACTCGTAATTTCATGGATGCTTGGCAACCCCTATCAATGAAAGTGCTTTTCCACAGTCTCTACTTAGGGCTACTTGAAGAGGAAAAAAACCATAGAGACAAAACTGAGAACTCCTTTATTTTGTCAAGTTTCAAAGAGCTGCTACAAACCATGTTGGATTTAGAGTTCCAAATTCATCTATTGTTATAAAAGGGAACAGAGTGAAACCTAAAATATAAACTGCTACTGTAAACGAACTCTTCAACCTAGAAGAACAAAAGTTGGTGAGCCATGTGGGATTTTTTCTTCTGATCATTTTCACCAAGTATCATCAAGATTGGGTGAAAAAATATTTGCTGGTATTTCGGAAACTCGTTAATTCTTAGAAGCTCGGCAAAACCTCACAATGAAAGTGCTTTTCCATAGTCTGTGCCTAGGGCTACGTGAGCAGGAAACAAACCATACACATAAAACTGAGAACTTTTATTTTGTCAAGTTTCAAAGAGCTACTACAAACCATGTTGGATTTAGAGTTCAAAATTCATCTATCTATATAGGAGAGAACAGAGTGAAACCTAAAAATAAAAACTGCTACTGTAGATGAACGCTTCAACCTAGAAGAACAAAATTTGGTGAGTCAAGTGGGATTTGTGTACTTGTCATTACCACCACGTATCATCCAGATTGGGTGAAAAAATATTTGCTGGTATTTCGGAAACTCGTAATGTCTTGGAAGCTTGGCAACCACTTTCAATGAAAGTGCTTTTCCACAGTCTCTGCTTAGGGCTACTTGAAGAGGAAACAAATAATAGTGACAAAACTGAGAATTCCTTTATTTTGTCAAGTTTCAAAGAGGTACTACAAACCATGTTGGATTTAGAGTTCGAAATTCATCTATCTATATAAGAGAGCAGAGGGAATCCTAAATATAAAAACTGCTACTGTAAACGAACGCTTCAACCTAGAAGAACAAAATTTGGTGAGCCAAGTGGGATTTATGTCCTTTTCATTACCACCTCGTATTATTCAGATTGGGTGAAAAAATCTTTGCTGGTATTTCGTAAACTCGTAATTGCTTGGAAGCTTGGCAACAGCTTTCAATCAAAGTGCTTTTCCACAGTCTCTGCTTAGGGCTACTTGAAGAGAAAACAAACCATAGAAAGAAAACTGAGAACTTCTTTATTTTGTCAAGTTTCAAAGAACTACTACAAACCATGTTGGATTTAGAGTTCCAAATTCATCTATCTATATAGGAGAGATCAGAGTGAAACATAAATATAAAAACTGCTACTGTAAACGAACGCTTAAACCTAGAAGAACAAAATTGGGTGAGCCAAGTGGGACTTGTGTATTTGTCATTACCACCACGTATCATCCAGATTGTTTGAAAAATATTTGCTGATATTTCAGAAACTCGTAATTTCTTGGAAGCTTGGCAACCCCTCTCAATGAAAGTGCTTTTCCACAGTCTGTGCCTAGGGCTACTTGAAGAGGAAACAAACCATAGAGACAAAACTGAGAACTCCATTATTTTGTCAAGTTTCAAAGAGCTACTACAAACCATGTTGGATTTAGAGTTCGAAATCCATCTATCTATATAGGAGAGAACAGAGTGAAACCTAAAAATAAAAACTGCAACTGTAAACGAACGCTTCAACCTAGAAGAACAAAATTTGGTGAGCCAAGTGGGATTTGTGTACTGATCATTACCACCACGTATCATCAAGATTGGGTAAAAAAATATTTGCTGGTATTTCAGAAACTCGTTATTTCTTAGAAGCTTGGCAACCCCTCTCAATGAAAGTGCTTTTTTACAGTCTGTTCCTAGGGCTACATGAATAGGAAACAAACCATAGAGACAAAACTGAGAACTCCAATATTTTCTCAAGTTTCAAAGAGCGACTACAAACCATGTTGGATTTAGAGTTCCAAATTCATCTATCTGTATAGGAGAGAACAGAGGAAAACCTAAATATAAAAAGGACTACTGTAGACGAACCCTTCCACCTAGAAGAACAAAATTTGGTGAGCCAAGTGGGATTTGTGTCCGATCATTACCACCAAGTATCATCCCAATTCTGTGAAAAAATATTTCCTGGTATTTCGGAAACACGTAATTTCTTGGAAGCTTGGCAACCCCTCTCAATGAAAGTGCTTTTCCACAGTCTGTGCCTAGGGCTACTTGAAGAGGAAACAAACAATTGAGACAAAACTGAGAACTCCTTTATTTTGTCAAGTTTCAAAGAGCTACTACAAACCATTTTGGATTTAGAGTTCCAAATTCATCTATCTATATAGGAGAGAACAGAGGGAAACCTAAAAATAAAAACTGCTACTGTAAACAAACGCTTCAACCTAGAAGAACAAAATTTGGTGAGCCAAGTGGATTTGTGTACCGATCTTTATGACCTCGTATGATCAAGATTGGGTGAAAAAATATTTGCTGGTATTTCGGAAACTCGTTATTTCTTAGAAGCTTGGCAACCCCTCTCAATGAAAGTGCTTTTCCACATTCTGTGCCTAGGCCTACTTGAATAGGAAACAAACCAGAGACAAAAGTGAGAACTCCTTTATTTTGTCAAGTTTCAAAGAGCTACTACAAACCATGTTGGATTTAGAGTTCCAAATTAATCTATCTATATAGGAGAGGACAAAGGGAAACCTAAAAATAAAAACTGCTACTGTAAACGAACGCTTCAACCTAGAAGAGCAAAATTTGGTGAGCCAAGTGGGATTTGTGTACCGATCATTACCACCTCGTATCATCAAGATTGGGTGAAAAAATATTTGCTGGTATTTCGGAAACTCGTAATTTCTTGTAATCTTGGCAACCCCTTTCAATGAAAGTGCTTTTCCACAGTCTCTGCTTAGGGCTACTTGAAGAGGAAACAAATCATAGAGAAAAAACTGAGAATACCTTAATTTTGTCAAGTTTCAAAGAAGTAATACAAACCATGTTGGATTTAGAGGTCCAAATTCATCTATCTATACAGGTGAGAACAGTGGGAAACCTAAATATAAAAACTGCTACTGTAAACGAACGCTTCAACCTAGAAGAACAAAATTTGGTGAGCCTAGTGGGATTTATGTCCTTGTCATTACCACCACGTATCATTCAGATTGGGTGAAAAAATATTTGGTGGTATTTCGGAAACTCGTAATTTCTTTTAATCTTGGCAACCCCTTTCAATCAAAGTGCTTTTCCACAGTCTCTGCTTAGGGCTACTTGAAGAGGAAACAAGCCATAGAGAGAAAACTGAGAACTACTTTATTTTGTCAAATTCCAAAGAACTACTACAAACCATGTTGGATTTAGAATTCCAAATTCACCTATCTATATAGGAGAGAACAAAGTGAAACCTAAATATAAAAACTGCTACTGTAGACGAAGGCTTAAACCTAGAAGAACAAAATCTGGTGAGCCAAGTGGGATTTGTGTACTTGTCATTACCACCAAGAATCATCAAGATTGGGTGAAAAATATTTGCTGGTATTTTGGAAACTCGTTATTTCTTAGAAGCTTGGCAACCCCTCTCAATGAAAGTGTTTTTCCACATTCTGTGCCTAGGCCTACGTGAATAGGAAACAAAACAGAGACAAAAGTGAGAACTCCTTTATTTTGTCAAGTTTCAAAGAGCTACTAAAAACCATGTTGGATTTAGAGTTCCAAATTCATCTATCTATATAGGAGAGAACAGAGTGAAACCTAAAAATAAAAACTGCTACTGTAAACGAACGCTTCAAACTAGAAGAGCAAAATTTGGTGAGCCAAGTGGGATTTGTGTACCGATCATTACCACCACGTATCACCAAGATTGGGTGAGAAAATATTTGCCGGTATTTCGGAAACTCGTAATTTCTTGGAAGCTTGGCAACCCCTTTCAATGAAAGTGCTTTTCCACAGTATCTGCTTCCGGCTACTTGAAGAGGAAACAAATCATAGAGACAAAACTGAGAATTCCTTTATTTGGTCAAGTTTCAAAGAGCTACTAGATACCATGTTGGATTTAGAGTTCCAAATTCATCTATCTATATAGGAGAGAACAGAGTGAACCCTAAAAATAAAAACTGCTACTGTAAATGAACGCTTCAACCTGGAAGAACAAAATTTCGAGAACGAAGTGGGATTTTTGTACTTGTCATTACCACCACGTATCATCCAGATTCGGTGTAAAAATATTTGCTGGTATTTCGGAACCTCGTATTTTCTTAAAAGTTTGGCAACCCCTTTCAATGAAAGTGCTTTTCCACAGTCTATCCTTAGGGCTACTTGAATAGGAAACAAACCAAAGACAAAAGTGAGAACTCCTTTATTTTGTCAAGTTTCAAAGAGCTACTACAAACCATGTTGGATTTAGAGTTCCAAATTCATCTATCTATATAGGAGAGAACAGAGGGAAACCTAAAAATAAAAACTGCTACTGTAAACGAACGCTTCAACCTAGAAGAACAAAATTAATGAGCCAAGTGGGATTTGTGTACCGATCATTACCTCCACGTATCATCAAGATTGGGTGAAAAATATTTGCAGGTTTTTCGGAAACTCGTAATTTCTTGGAAGCTTGGCAACCCCTTTCAATGAAAGTGCTTTTCCACAGTATCTGCTTGGGGCTACTTGAAGAGGAAACAAATCATAGAGATGAAACTGAGAATTCCTTAATTTTGTCAAGTTTCAAAGAGCTACTAGAAACTATGTTGGATTTAGAGTTCCAAATTCATCTATCAATATAGGAGAGAACACAGGGAACCCTAAAAATATAAACTGCTGCTGTAAAAGAAAGCTTCAACCTAGAAGAACAAAATTTGGTGAGTAAATTAGGATTTGTGTACAGATCATTACCACCAAGTATCATCAAGATTGGGTGAAAAAATATTTGCTGGTGTTTCAGAAACTCGTTATTTCTTGGAAGCTTGGCAACCCCTTTCAATGAAAGTGCTTTTCCACAGTCTCTGATTAGGGCTACTTAAAGAGGAAACAAACCATAGAGACAAAACAGAGAACTACTTTTTTTGTAAAGATTCAAAGAGCTACTACAAACCATGTTGGATTTAGAGTTCCAAATTCATCTATCTATATAGGAGAGAACAGAGGGAAACCTAAATATAAAACGACTACTGTAAACGAACGCTTCAACCTATAAGAACAAAATTTGGGGAGCCAAGTGGGATTGGGTACTGATCATTA
>NW_027517692.1:0-40619 GCF_048772815.1 Callospermophilus lateralis
AGAATTTTGGGGGTTAATCTCAAGCACCACACTTGAAAAATTAACAGTTGGATGACCTAAAGATTCAGAAATGCCAGTACTAAATATGTATCTATGAACAATTAAATTAGCAAATTGAAGTGATACCTCTGCTTTTGTGATTAGTGCAAACATTGTTCTAAGTATTAAAGCTAGGGACTCAATGTGTGTGCCCATCAATGATCAAATGAGTAAAAATATTGCACTTATATACAATTATTATTTAGTTATGAAAATATTTGTTCTCATAGTTTTTTAAAAAATACATGCAGGACTTTGCATTAAGTGAAATGTGACAGGCAGGGATTAAGTTGCAGGAACATTTGATTCGCATCTGGAAGTCAAAATTTAAGTGAGAAAAATTGTGCTCACCAGGTACTGTGTTTTTTGTATGGTTGATATTATAGTCAAAGTCTCCGTATTTTAATTTTATTTATTTATAATATTATAATATTATAATTAATATTATAATATTTATTAATATTATTTATATTATTTTTTATTTTATTGAGCTTAAGAGGGTCAAGAGTTTTTTTTTTTTTTTTTTTTTTTTTTTACCAAATGTTGAGTGTATTATGTTCTTCATTAATACTACTAGTAGAAGGAATACAATACCTTGTAAGACAAAACTGATATTTATATTAAATAATGATTTTGTTAATCAGTTCTGTTTAGTCATTTTACCTTTTATATATAGTATGAAATACCATGATACATTTAGTAAATAAAGTAGTATTTGTCAGTGAAAAAAATCATCATATCAAATGAATTTAAAAATATGAAAATCAATTTATTATACTTGATTGTCAACTGTTGACTTCAGCCAAGTATTATGGCATAGGCTATGCCAGGTTTTTATAGTCTTTTAAAATGTTTTTATGGAAAATTTTAGAGACATATATGTGTATATTTCTTAGTAAATTTTTTATTCATATTTCTTGTTAAGAGTCCATAGCCTCTTTACCCTTATTGACTATTTGTGGCATCATCACACAAAATCTGCCAGTTATTTTCACATCTCTATGTCATCTTAGAAAAAAAACAGTTTTTGGACACTCTTTGAAAAAGCCACAAATGTTTGTATATGTTTTACATTTCTCTTATTCTACTGAGAGTAAAGGTAGCTGGTAGATATTTCCTAAATATGTAATGCTATATTATGAAGAACAAAAAGCTGTGGATGATAAGAGTAACATACTTTCCTTGTCTTTATTATAATACTCTTCTTAATGATGTACTCCTCTTGGATACTGTGGTCTCTAAAAGAATTTTGGTAATATTCTCAAATTAATTGTGTCTGTACATTTTTAATGAACTGATATATTTTTGAGTTTATGATGACTTTGAATGTACTAATCTGTTACACTCCTGATGTACTTATTTTACCTTAATTTCAAGTTATGTATGCAAAGTATATTCATCCTACTCTAATAGGTATTGTTATTTTTATTTTTTGTTTATTTCAGCCATGACTCCTCAAGATATTCAAGAATATTCAACAGAAAAGGGCATAAAACATATGTTTCACAGTGTGATAAGTGGAAAATATAGAAGTTGTAATCTTGACTGTTTACAACAAGAGAAAATATGGAAAACTACTAGTGAGAGTGAACACCAGAAATCATATAAAAATTCAGACCTTGTTCACTACCAGAGAATTTATACTGGAGAGAAGCCCTACAAATATAAACAATGTGGCAAAACTTATAGTAAAATATGGGTCTTATTTACCACAGAAAAACCCACATTAGAGAGATGCCCTACAAAGGTAAATAGTGTGGAAAAGCTTTCAGTCAAAAAGTAGGCCTTACTTGCCACAGAAGAACTCACAATAGAGAGAAGCCCTACAAATGTAAAGAATGTGGCACAGCTTACAGTAAAAATCACACCTTATTCGCCACAGCAGATCACATACTGGAGAGAAGCCCTACAAATGTGAAGATTGTGGCAAAGCTTTCAGTCAAAAAACAAACCTTATTGGCCATAGCAGACTCACACTGGAGAGAAGCCCTACAAATGTAAAGAATGTGGCAAAGCTTTCAGTTGAAAATCACACCTTATCGGCCTCAGCAGAACTCACACTGGAGAGAAGCCTGACAAATGTAGAGAATGTGGAAAATCTTATAGTGAAAAATCACACCTTATTGGCCACAGCAGGACTCACACTGGAGAGAAGCCCTACAAATGTAAAGAATGTGGCAAAGCTTTTAGTCAAAAAGGAGACCTTTTTAGGCACAGCAGAACTCACACTGGAGAGAAGCCTTACAAATGTAAAGAATGTGGCAAAGCTTTCAGTCAAAAATCACACCTTATTTGCCACAGGAGAACACACACTGGAGAGAAGCTCTACAAATGTAAAGAATGTGGCAAAGCTTTTAGTCAAAAACCAGACCTTTTTAGGCACAGCAGAACTCACACTGGAGAGAAGCCCTACAAATTTTATGAATGTGGAAAAGCTTACAGTCAAAAATCACACCTTATTTTCCACAGCTGAACTCACACTGGAGTGAAGCCTAACAAATGCAAAGTATGTAACAAAGTTTTTACTCAAATATCAACCCTTATTTGCCAGAACAGAATTCACACTGGAGAATAGCCCTACGAATGTGAATGAGTGGCAAAACATTTAATAAAAAATAAAAATTTATTCACCACAGCAGAAGACACCCTGGTGAATGTGAAATGTAAATAAAGTGATAATACTTTTAAAGAAAAACTAAACTTCATTAACAACAGAATTTATACAGAAAAGAACCCCTACAAATGAAAACAAATTAGCAAACTTTTTAATAAGAAATCAATTCATTTTCACCACTAAACTATTTATTCTGGAAAGAAGACATAAATGTAGATAATATAGAAATATTTTAAATTATATATCATATATTATTAGACATCAGAGAAAACACACTGAAGAGAAGCTTTACAAATGAGACCATCGTACCATTTCTCTAAGGAAGAGTCAACATTTAATCCTCACCACAACAACCATAGAAGAGACAAAGTTGTGAAATGTGAAAATTGACAATTGACAATGCTTCCAAAATTTATTCACCAATACTCAGCACCTGTGGATACATACTAGTTAGAGAGAATACAAATGGAAAAAAACATTTCATAACCACATGTTTCTTTAACACTACTTATTTTTGGAGGATTCATTGTGCCCAGAAACCCTAAAAAGTTAAATGATATTTTGAAAACTTATTCAAATTTTAAATTCATTGAACATCTGAAAACTCATACCAGTAGTGAACATTGAACAGATTTTGTCCAAAATGTATACCTTACATAAAAATGAATCATTTATAATAAACACTTTGACAAATAAGAGAGTATAGTAAAGTCATTATCTCTACATTACACCTTGATGTATATGAGGATCAGTAAAAGACATTACCTATTTAAATAAAAAATTACTATTTTCATTTTTGAATACTGGAGAAAAGAATTATATGAAATATTTTTTTATTAGTTTTAACACGAAATTGTAGCATTTTAAACTGTATTTCTTTTTTGTATTTCAGTTTATATTTAGGGATTTTTAAACACGGAGCCACATTCCTAAGCCCTCTCCCCACTTTTTCAAATTTTGAGACTGTCTTGCTAAGTTGCTTGAAACCACACTAAGTTGCTGAGGCTGAATTTAAACTTCTGAAAGTACTCAGTTTCCCAATTTTCTTGGATTACAAGCATGGACCATCCTGCCCAACTTATAGTGGATTCTTTACCTATATGACTTGGGTGAATACATGAGGCTTAAAATGCAGCTACATGAGTTTGAGTCGTTTCACTGGTAAAAAAAATACTATAATTTGTATTGTAATAGGAGACTCAAAATGGTACTAGATAAACCTATTTTTTTTAATCTGCCTCTTTATTCATGGTATTCTAATGATTTTAATCTAGTCAGTTCAGACCATTTCTGATTAATGAGTATCATCAAGATGGAGCCATGTATTCAAATTCCCTCTATAATCAATAGCAATTCTTCCCATTAAAGCTCAAAACATTTTCATAGAGTCTTTGTTATATTTTAAGGAGCCACTCTTGCTTTTGTTTAGCAAAACAGAATCAATTCCACACTGTTGAGTCCCAAAGTAAATGGCAATACATTAACCTAAGCACCGTGAGGAATATAAGAAATACAAGATATCACCTTTGAAATATAAAAAAATAAGAATCATAAATGCTAAGCCATTACCATCTAAAGTATACCAGGGCTTATAAAATGTAATCTTAGATGTTCTACTCACTCTTATAGTAAGAAGCCTTAGACTCAAAGTCATTTTTTTTTGTTGTTATAGTCTATTTTATAATGCTATAGAAAAATACCAGAACCAGGCCAATGTATAAAAAGAGGTATAAATGCATAAAAATATTTTCTGAGGGGCTGGTGTTTCGGCTCAGTGGTAGAATGCTTACCTAGCACATGCAAGAATCTGTGTTCAATCCTCAGCACCACATAAAAATAAATAAATAAATAAAATAAGGTATTCTGTCCAACTACAACAAATAAACAGATAAATAGATAAATAAATAAATATTTTTTGAGTACATACTTCTGAAGATTTAAGTGCTCTGTACCAGAATCTTCGCAGCTCCTGTTACAGCCCCTTCACCAGCATTACACATGAGATGGAATTATGGTTAGGGCTCATTTGAGAGGTAGAGAGAACATAAGGACACAGGAAGTCAGAGAAATCCAGTAAGAAGACTTGCTCTTTTTGTAACAATCTGTTTTAATAGGAACTATCTTGTGTCCCATGAAAATTTCATTAACTCTTTCAAGGGCATCTCCCCCAATGATCTAACCACAATCTACTAGATCTCACTTTTTACACATTCTACTATTTTCCAACTCTCTCCCCTTGGAAACCAAGTTCCCAACACATGAGTACTTGAGGGACATACTCAATTCATAATGAAAGTTATATGAGAATGACAATGGTAAAAATGAGACATAGAATGTCATTTCTTTGTACTTATAAAGATTCTAGATACTACAATAAAATGCTTTAAAATATGTAAATTATTTTAGGTGGAGAATTTATTTTAAAGACAATAGGGAATTCAATTAAACTACTTCTTGAAGAATGAATAAATTTAAATATGACAAGACTAATGGGCTAGGTATATTAAAAGAAGGGAAAAGTCTGTGCAAAAACTCAGTGGATGTATAGTAAACCATGCCTAGGTTTATAAAGAAAATGGTGTGCTTTCTGAATATGCTATATCAAGCCAAATGTGTACTGGCTAGATGTGGTGGCCCTCAAAACCAGAGCAAATATTCATAAGAAAGATGCAGTGGACATCAGTCTCAAGAGCTTCGTATTAAAATATCTGCTTCCAATGACTACATGATTCTTAGTAAATCTTGGCAGTATTATCTTTCTTTCAATTTCAATTTTAAGCTTTCTATATAGTTGCTGCACCATCTCTTGACCAGACCAATATTTTCTTGAACATCTTCATATATTAATCTACACACTGTCTCACATGTTTGTTTCTAGGTTGTCATGGATCCCTCCTAGTAAATTCTGAGATGTATGAGAGGTTTAACAAGTATAGAAATTTGCTTATGAAAAATAAGCCATGTTGTAGGTGGGAAGTAAAAGGAGAAAAGATGCAAAAGTCCTCATCCAAACTTGTATATGCTGATACTACACAAGGTTATTTCAATGATGTCTGCTTTGTGGTAGAGAAGCATCTTTTCTTATACACTATGCCACAAATTTCATCAAATATGGTTGTTATAGACTTTGAGAACACCCAGAGTTATCTTAGTAATTTCTACATTGAAAAACTACTGTTACATTTAAGCAAAACTATTCATTGCAATAAATCTGAAATAGTTCTTTAATATTGCAGAACAGAAAATTGGTGGCATTATTCACTAAATGCCAATATTTTCCAATAACACCTATAGGGGTACTTAACAAAATGGATTGATAATTAAAGTAAAGAGTGAAATGAGACTCAGAAACAACTAATTATGGTAAAAATTATTATTACCTTATTTCAAATACTAGTGCACACTTTTGCTTTTTTCCCAAAAGTTAATTTTTTTAACATTTTGGTATGATATTTCACTTCATTTATGTAACATGATAAATACTATGTTTTTTTCTTATGCACTCTCTGATGCATCTCAAATATATTTGCATACCCCAAGACCTTAACAGATTTCTATACACATTATTCACTAGAGAAACAGTAGTTACTTCTGAAATCTATATTGCCCTTTTTAAATGAGGTCTTGCATTTTTTTTCAAATATCTGAAATAATTAGGATGATCTTAGTTCTAATTATCATATAGTAAATTCCTGATAAATATTTGTGAAAAGGATGAAGAAATAATAAGAGCATTTATATAATCTGTACAATAGGTTATGTGGTATTTCATGTTTTTAGCTACAACTTATTGAATATTATAGCAATCTTACTATGTTGGTAAGATGTGGGTATGATGAACCAATAATAAATAAAAATTGCATGCTGCATTGTTAGTAATTTACCAAGCAATTTATTTTCAAAAACAGACACTTTGATGTGTGGTATTTATCAACTATGATATTATGAATGAATGAAGTAAAGTAAATGAATAATTGGAACTACATACTTGCTTAGGGTGCCTATAATTCATTGTTAAAAAACCTTTAGCTATGTAAGATTTTAATACTGTATCTCAAGTTGTGACTTAAAAGAATTTTGATAAAATGTGCATTAATAATGCTGAAGTCTTTCATTGAATCTTATATCAGTTTATGAAATAAATATGCTATAAGTAATTTCCTCAATTCTAAGTGTCTTATGTTTTAAGAAACTATATGGACAATTCAAATTAAAGTTAACATAACTAATATCAAGAGCAGAAGCACCACAGGAAAAATGAAAACAAAGAAATGGGAGATTCCACCATTATAGATGTAATTTTCTCAACATCCTTTCAATGTACCTAAGCCAGTATTGATACCAAAATTAATGAGCAACCTCTACTCATGCTGGGTGTGCATGATGCTGTTACATAAAATGAAAAGAACTGCAGATGTTTCAGAGATACATCTTACAACAGTATCTCACTGTGTTTGACCGCAGCAAATAGCTTCTCAGTGTTCAAATGGGTAAAAATAAAAAAAAAAAATTTTCAAGTAAAATCCATGTTAAACAATAACAACTGTTTTTTCATAAGAAAACTGTCAATGTTTTTTTTTTGAAACAACATGACAATAAACTGTGTCCTACCACATAAAGGAAAGCAACAATTCTTCATTTTATTATTTGAATATGCCAAATATTCTTTGGCAAAATGTCATGTTTTAATTTCACAGGTGTGAATTATATCTGTTTTTCTTTAAATTGCTACTTATTTAATATAAATTTGTTGAAAAATTATTTCTGCATGTGCTAATTAGTGAAATATAGTGAGGAATGAAAGTCATTTAAAGCTCTATGAATTGCAATCTCAGAATGGTAGGAGGAAGCTGTATATAATCATCAGAAACATATTGAGTACTATTAATTTGTTCCAGATATTTATTTCCCTTAGTATCCATATTTCACATAAACTAGTTCTTTTAAATTGAGCTGACTACTATATATCATAGGAAAAGCCATCAGAGCAATCAGAATAAGAAATTTAAAAGAGAAACAATCAAATCATAAACATCTGGTTGAAACAACTAGCCAACTGTTGGATCGTACCTTTTGACTTTACTAAATTCCCTTCTTTTTTTTTTTTATAATGACTAAGAGTAAGGTACTTCTATTAAGAGCATAACCAGAACAATTTATGGCAATTTGTTTTTCTGAAACATATAAAATTGACTTGCTAACTCAGAATACAATCTATTGAGTATACCTTTTGGGGTAAAAAAAAATGTACAACTACACAACATGAATATTGGCCTTTTGAAAAAAAAGAATGTGATGGTGAAAACCAATTTGGAAAGTTAGTATTGAATATTTTATATCAAAGAAAAAGCAGAAATATTTAAAATACTTTTGATTATTAGATTCGTGTAAAAAAATAAAAGGAAGTGTCCAGGTTGATGTGGTGGTACATAAATGTAATCTCAAAAATCATAGAGTATGAGGCTGAATGATCACAACTTCAAGGCCAGGCTTGGTAACAGAGACCAGGTCTCAAAATAAAATATTGAAGAATTGTGAATATATATGAGTAATAAAGCACCCCTGGGTTCAAACCCCAGGACTATATAAAACTGTAGTTTTCAAAATTTACACCCAAATCAGCAGCCTCCACTCTATCTGCAACTATGTAAAGTTCTAAAAGGAAACTAAATTTAGCCATACCTACTATTAGTTGTCTGATATTGACCATAATTTTGAAATAAATACATGGAAGACCCTTCACAAAGTATTAGGGGTTCCCATTATTTTTTCAAATGGCAATGAGAGAGGGAAGAAAACCAATTTGGCTTATTTGGCCACTTCTTTCTCTTAAGGCCAATGAGTCAAATATTAAAAGGCATTAGTGTTTAATTGATTATCATTTATGTAATCATTATTATGTGATTTTCTGCTTAATCTGCATTGGGCACTTTATTATTTCTGAGTATGAGCATCTGTACAGACCACTACACCCCAGTCTATTATTTAATAGTTACAAGTCCTGTGTTCATTCATCATCAGTTAGTTATTCTATTTTAAAAATAATTATGTGTTGCATTCTTTGTCTACAGAAAATTTATGAAGGTTAAAAACCAGTAATCATTTTCACAAATTTGATTCTAAACTAGTTTTCATCGCAAAACACACACCAGAAGTAAGAATGATTTCTTTCTCTAATTTATTAGCCTTTCTGACATCCAATATCAGGACGTGAATGGTGCTCATGGAGGGATGTTCTTACCATCAAGAACAATCAATACTACTTTCTTCTATCGCATCAAATGCTACAAAAAGTGCACATTTTACTGTGTTTCATACGAAAAACTTGACTTTCCATTATTTGTGTTTAGTGTGTTTTTACTTTCTTTTTCATCACTTTGTTTTTCTCTATATTTTGTAATATTCAATTTTGTGTGTGTGTGTGGTGAAGAAAATAGACCACTAGAATCTTCTAACTTTTGCTACATTCAATCACTTGACTACTCACTAGCTAATATTTCTATTAAAGCATCATTTTAAAGGTAAGACTGAGGTATGCTAACAAAACTATTTTCAAGGTCTACTGCATAATCAGCATAACTTTCTTCAGCTCTGTAGTTAGAGCCACTGTTTCATCCACAAACTCTGCTTCCTTTGTGTGATTTTTCTTCTATATTGAGTAACTCTCTTTGAAATGAGGCACAGAATACAGCTTTTTAGAATTTTATCATTAATGAAAATCTATTATTATTTATCATTAATGGACAGTCTGCTTCAGTTAAGAATACCAGGTTGAATACTAGTTTTCCTTTAAATCTTGAGGTTATTCTGTATTTATCATCTATAATCCATCATTAGTGATAAGTACTTGGGGTCTATTCATGCTTTCTTGAAGCTGACCATGGTTTTTCTTTTCAGGACATTCTCTTTGTTTTAAGCATAGCTACTTGAGAAATTCTGGAGATATATTTAGCATATTTAAATTTTACTTTCTTGATTATAGCATTCAATCAAAATGGAATATTTCCAGACCAGATTTTCTTTCCAGTATATACATGTAGGAAACTGGGTAAAATATTGAAAATACAATGTTGGTTTTTTAGACACCAAAAACAGGCATAGCAGATGAGTGAAACCATAAGAAATAAGTGCAGACTGTTGAAGTGAACTATAACTATATTTTTAAAATTGTTCTTAATAAGTGCAGTTTGATAAAGTGCTGTTACCATAAGTTTTAACTTATGGGTAAAGGGGAAGTAAGAATAATCAAAGTATACCAGTGAAAGAAAAACTTGAAGTCTGGCACCTGGGAGCAGACTGTGTGGGAAACTTCATGTTATGATACAAAAGAATCCCCCACTTTCCCTTCACCCTCTCACCCACTTAACCTCACAAGAAACCACAAAGACGCTTAGAATAAAATGTTTCAATTCAATAGTCACACTCTATACAAATACAAAAAGAAGTTAAAATTCAACTGAACACAGAACCTTGTGTGCAAAGTTACGGGGATCTGAAACATCATATAAAATGTTAGGTTAAAGATGATTCTGTGTTTTATTATTATTTTTGTGTGTGTGTGTGTGTGTTCTGTTTTTTTCATAGGGTGTGACTATTCCTTGGTCACCTGAACTCAGCAAAGAAACTGTTTTTTTGATGAAGTATCAGTGGCTGACCTACATTAAATACAGACAAATATTAAAAAAATTTAAAACGCCTAATTATGAAAAAATATATTGCTGCTTTCTCCCTGCACATTTTTCTTTTTAAAGTATTTTTTAAAGTTTTTTATTTTTTTTAATCTTGAAAAATAGTGAAAAATTTTGGCAGAATTTACAACCAACTGCATAAGGGTCTGGGAAGCTGACAGGCTGGATCAGGGCTGGGAGGAGCAGACAGAAAGGGATCTTTCCCTTTGTTACTGGAGGCCAACTATAACGAAAAAGAGGCAAATATCAATAAGTGTTTGTAAACCAGGAATTGATACAGATTATCAAGTTAGTATCAGTTATAAAAAATTCATATAATCAAGAAAATAGAGAAATCATGAACAGGATTAGAAAAAAATAGGTGTAAATTTTGTTTTTAGAAATTTATTGATGATACATAAAAAATAAAGATGAATTTTATATTTTCACTTTAAATGGATGGCAGAGAGATATGTAAGTCAAAAACCCTACTTAAGTTACAAAAGCATAATCAATTGATAGCTTCTACTTATTTTACTCTCTATCTTCCTTGGCATTTCCCCTGAGGTCACACTTGTAGAGTGTGACCAATCACTAAGCAAAAAACTAACCAAGAAGTTAGTCATGAACCTACACTCTTTCTCATAAGACCCCAATCAATTTCAGAGCAAAGGTGTGATACAACACCTTTTCATTTCCTTCTTTGGGAAAAGGTCCCTTTTGCAAATCAGATAGAAAAGTAAATTGGCCAACCTCTATCAAAATATTACTAGAAATAAATATGAGTTATCTTCATTTAGAAGTAAACTGAAATAAAATAACACCATTGTACAGCATCTTTCAGGGTTAGCCTTTAAAAAAATGGAAAAAAAAACCCTCTTTCTAAAGAGCAGAATACTTGGCAGCACACTTCATCCACACTTTCATGTAGAAAAAGAAGTTACCTCAGGTAAGAAGGTACATAAACTAATAGAAAGAAATCAAGACTTGGTCAAGGGTCTAGAAGGAACTTTTGATGACTATAAAATTTGGGGGGTACAGTAATAAGGATGCATCTCTGAGAGAGTCAATGCAGTGTTAATATCATGGAATTTGATGCTATCACATACCAAAGCACATACATCATGGACAATGTACAAGACAACCAAGTTGACAACTGGATTTGGCTAGTTGTTTTTATCCAGCCTCGGATGCTGCACAGGATGAATGAGGACTGAGTACCATAATGGTTTCCATCACCACATTTTATCTATCAAATTCCTCTTCCAAATATCCACCAGCTAGGAGGAAAGGTCTATCTCTAGGTTCTTGTTAGAGCATAATTCTTTTCATCATTCTCGCATAATAAATTAACAAGTGGACCTCAGAAATAATTTTAACCAGAAAACCCCAAACATTTTTTTTTTACATTTTGCTTTTACAGATAATAAATGCTAAGCAAGCATCACTAATAAAGTATCAATAGATCATGCCTAAAATTGAATCAGACCACATTTAACAAAAATAAAGATATTACTATTGTCTATGACCATGGTATCCACTGTATTGTCATCTACAAAAGAGACAAAAAGCTACTGGCATGGTAGGATATTGGAAAATGTGATGGTGTTGCTAACACTTGTTAAATTTCACATCATATCAGATTGTGCTACCAAGAGATAGACTACATAGATTCAGGAATCAGTGTGTCAAAGTTGAAGAGTCTTCACTCATGATCACTTCGATAAATTGGCAATTATACTTTCTTACACCATTCCTCTGCAGCCTGCAGTTTTAGAAATTCTAATTATTTAAGAGGACACTTTTCCAACAGGATGTTGAACAAGATTCCAAATAAAATTTAAACTGCACCTGAGAACTTTAAATTCTATGTACTAAGAAAACACAAAGGAACAGAAGAAATTACAATCCTAGCTAGGTCACTTCACTCTCCTTACCAGAAGGACATTTATTCCATGTTGCAATAAAGACAAAAATCAGATGATTCAATCTGAAAACAGATGATCCTATTTTCTACTTTTTAGTACTCACTTGCCCTACAGGAATTGTTAAAACAAACAGTGTTGTATTTGTTTCTTGAGAAAATTATGGTGAGCAGGCTCAAATGATTTGGGGAAGAGTATGAGTTTCACTCACTCAGCTAAGTTATAAAGATCAAAAGAAGTATTTTTAAGGGATTTAAAATGAACAGCAGAAAAGACATAAGATGACCATTAATTTGATATTCAGTTTACACAGATGTCAAAACTGTAATTAATTGCACTGTCTTCCCTTTTTATAAGGAATACAGTCTCACGAGTACCATAAACTACGTACAGAACTTAGACTGAAAAGTGAATTTTTGAGGTGTCACTATAGGGAACTGTTTTTTTATGGCACCATTAGGACTGAAGGATTCAATTCCCAGACAATTGTTGAAAGTGGTCTTTTCAAAATACTTTCATCAGTAGAAGAGAGTTTTTCTGGTGATGACCATTCAAGGCTTTCTACACTAAAGACTATTTGAGACTCATGTAAATCACAGTCCATGTCTCATGTAGAAATACAAATGAGAGTGCAAGACAGCCCCAAAATTTCACTTTGAGTAAGCAGAAGCCTCCTTTGAGATAAGACTGCAAACCCAGATTCTGTGATGGTTCCTTCTCTTTATTTCCATTGTGCTGATCTGAAGCACACTCACTTATGGACTTCCAAGATGCCTAGTCATGGTCTTAATCTCCCTCCTGGGGAGACCTAATTAGAACTCAAATGCATCCTTCATCTGCTTCCAGACTTTCTGTTTTCCAAAAGTTCTTTGAAGTCTTTTGTCACTGGAGATCACCTCCTCTGTTGATGTGGTGCTTATCTCATTTTATGTTTCTCTTTGACTGTTACTTTAATTCATTGTGGGTAAAATAGACTTGTATATATGAAAATCCAGATCTCTAGGTAAAATAGTTAGCTGAGTTTATAGGCTTATAGTCAAAAATATTTAATACATTTTATTATGAATTTAGATCCATGATTAAAATTGGAGGAAATAAAATACTTTATAAGGATGTAATTCTGCACTACAAAGTTATCATTGTTTTTCACAAAGGATAAGAATTTTGGAAGATAACATAGCACCAAGAAAAAAAATCACTATTTTTTATATATAGTTGTGCTTGAAAGAGAATAATAATGTCACCATAAATTGATGATATAATATAAAAGAAAAACCTTTATGACCAATTCTGTTTATTTTTGACAAAATATATTTGAAGCAAAAGTTCAAAATCCATGAATCTCCTCAAAATACTATAAAGATACAGTGAATAGCATTTCTTCACAAATCATGTAATTTTTGTGATATTATCTAAATTTTCTAGCCATAGATATAGAAGCTAAATACATTAATATTCTTTTTAAGGCACATTTATTTTGAAGCATATTTCCTTAAATCTACAAATGCAATTAAATTTTATTTATCATACACAGATCAGTACATCAAAAATGACCAAATACCTGGAAAGAATTTCATTGGCATATTTCTATCTTTTAAACAATAAGGTCTAATATATCTTCTACCTTTTCAGTGACACATAATTTTTAAATTTCAAGTAAACTTCTCCTTTAGGATCAAAATGCACATTCGGCATCCTGTAGGCTTCTAGGATTTGGGATTCTGTCTCATTTTTCAAGTCTGGGAAGTTTTCTCGTATTATTTCATTGAATAGATTGCTCATTCCTTTGGTTTGGAGCTCTATACCTTCCTGTATCCCAATGACTCTTAAGTTTGGTCTCTTAATGTTATCCCATATTTCTTGGATGTTCTGCTCATGGTTTCTTAACAGTCTTGCTGAGCTGTCTATGTTCTTTTCGAGGTGAAATACTTTGTCTTCATTGTCTGATGTTCTATCTTCTAAGTGTTCTACTCTGCTGGTAGTATTCTCAATTGAGTTTTTAAGTTGGTTTATTGCTTCCTGCATTTCTAGGATTTCTGTTTGTTTGTTTTTTATAACCTCTATCTCCCTGTATAGTTGATCTTTTGCTGCCTGGATTTGTTTGTGTAATTCATTGTCGAAGTAATCTTTCATTGTCTGATTTTGCTGTCTAATGTCTTCCTTGAGACTCCAGATCATCTGAAGCATGTATATCCTGAATTCTTTATCTGACATTCCACCTGCTGCAGCTGTTACCTCTTCTAAAGTTGA
Source organism: Callospermophilus lateralis (assembly GCF_048772815.1). Classification (NCBI taxonomy): domain Eukaryota; kingdom Metazoa; phylum Chordata; class Mammalia; order Rodentia; family Sciuridae; genus Callospermophilus; species Callospermophilus lateralis. Next base: position 14,496 of record NW_027517692.1, read on the forward strand.
GTTGACCTGCATTGCTTGTGGTCCTTTCTTTCCTTGTCTTTTCATATTGCTTGCGTTTCTTTCTGCTTGGTGAAACTGTTGAGTTTTTGAAAAAATTTTCCCCCTATATATTTATATTGCTCTTGTATAGTTGAAAAGTCTCCCTTGCAGGGTTGGGCGGCGGTCTGCCTACCTTGCAGGCGACGGCGGTGGCTCTGCTCTGCCCCTACTCCAATTGCGGTGATGTGACTACCGCTCCGGCGGACCGCTGGGCCTTTCTCGGGCGCGGGCGAAAGCTCTGCTCTGCCCCTACTCCAATTGGGGTGACGTGTGTATCACGCTGGCAGGCCACCGGGCCTGATACGCTGGTCGGTTGCAAGTCTTCCTACCTTGGAGATGCGGGCGGCTGCTCTGCTCTGCCCCTCCTCCAATTGGTGTGACTTGTCTACCACACCCATGTACCGCTGGGCCTGTTCCGGGCGCGGGCGAAGGCTCTGCTCTGCTCCTACTTCAATAGGGGTAACGTGCCTACCACCCCGGCCGGCCTCTGGGCCTGTTCCACCGGTCGGTTGCAGGTCTGCCTACCTTGCGGGAACGGGCGGCGGCTCTGCTCTGCACCTACTCCAAATCGGGTGACGTGTCTATCGTGCCAGCAGGCCACTGGGCCTGTTCCACTGGTCGGTTGCAGGTCTGCTTACCTTTCGGGCGTGGGTGGTGGCTCTGCTCTGCCCCTACTCCAATTGGGGTGACGTGTATACCACTCCGGCAGGCCGTTGGGCCTGATCTGCCGGTCTGTCACAGGTCTGCCTACCTTGCAGGCATAGGCGGCAGCTCTGCCCTGCCCCTCGTACCACACCTGAGGACTGCCCTGATCTGGGCATGAAGGCTCTGCTCTACCCCTACTCCAGTTGGGGTGACGTGTGTACCATGCTGGCAGGCCTCTGGGCCTCATCCGCTGGTCTGTCACAGGCCTGCCTACTTTGCGGGCATGGGTGGTGGCTCTGCTCTGTCCCTACTCCAATTGGGGTCATGCTGGCGGGCCGCTGGGCGTGTCCAGGAGCGGGCAGCAGCTCTGCTCTGCCCCTCTGGCTTGATGACAAAGTGAGAGAGACTCGGGTGTTTGTGACTCACTTTCTTTACCACGAGACCAACTGTTTGTGTCACCGCTGGTATCGATGAAGTTCTCTCCTCCGCCGCTTTCTGATGACATCAGATCTCTGCCGTGTTGGTATCCCAGGCGAATGGCAGCATTTTGTCTCCTTTGCCGGCTGACCAAAGCAACGGGTGAGTCCTGACCGGTCCTCACAAGCCCCGTCTTCTGCGATGAAAATCCTTCCTCTAGCTTTTGGAGCACCCCAATTTTGCTGGAAATTCCTAACAAGATAGCTTTTAGCCTTTCTAACTCGTCATTCTCCTGACACAAAGATGCGGTACACGGGGGTAATGCACTCCCTTCGCCGCCATCTTCTATTCTGTCAAGTATTGATATTGTGATATCTCCTGTAGTTTTATTGCATGGAGTAGCTGATTTTTTCTTAACTGGATCTGTAGTTCTTTGTATGTATTTTTAATATGATTTTTAAAAAGTGGTTTATAGACTTGTGTACATGTTCTAAGTGATATCTCCCTTCTTTCTCAGTTATTTTTGCATGGATCAGGAATCAATAAGTCCTTACTGTTCTTGTTTTATCTTCTTGACAAAATACAAATGCGCTTATAGGAAATGTTTCTCTTGAAACTGAAATAGCAATCAATTCATCACCTCTTCATGTGTTCCAAATGGTAACAAGATATCTGCATTGGTAGCAAATCATAATTGATTATATAAATTTAATTTAGAGTAACATGTTTACATAAACTTTGTGAGAATAGCCAAGCTTTCTGTGTTTATTAATTTCTCCTACAATAACAGTAAGGGTGGTGATTATTGCATAGGAAGAAAAACTCTGATATTCAATCATTCTTTTGGGTGATAACATACAACTGAATTTTTAACATGAAGTAATTTCCTCACAGGATAACAAAGAAGAAATAAATTTATAACCTGCACTTTATTGAAGGTAATAGCTTTTCTACAAGGGGTGAAACATTTTATTTTGTTTTTATTTTCTTAAAATGACATAGACTAATTCTGAGAATGTACTTAAGCACTTTATTTATTTATATATATTTTTGGATGTTGATGGGTCTTTATTTTGTTTATTTTGTTTATATGCAGTACTTAAATGAAACCCTGTGCCTCAAACATGCTAAGCAAGTGTTCTACCATTGAGTCACAATCCCAGATCCAGGCACAGACACAGGTCTTTCAGCTCTTTCTTGATGTGTAGAATTTCTCACCCATGCCTCTGCTGTCTTGATCTAAGTATCCATACATTTACTTCACATTGATACAGTGATTTGATGCACATACAGAATACCATTTATGCAACAAAACAGCATGGTTTACAACTTAAATCAATTTTAAGCATTCAAGCTAATTAGAGTCATAAAGCTATAAGAATAGGGCCTTTTAATCCACTGGTATATTTAACTATTTTAGATGGTTGGGCTTTTTATACAAAAAGTCATGAAGTAGTCCTGAAGAATATTTGGATTGAAACAGGTGAAAAATAATGGTTGAGGCCCACTGCTCTTTTGTGTTTCACTAATATTAATTCAGAGACCATTAGGAGCAGCACACTAGCTGAGCTGAATAAAGATGGCCAATTTCAAAGAAAATCATATTTTATATAATACAGGACCTTTTAGATCACATCAGGTTGACTCTTTTGGAAAGCAAATGTGTAAGCCATGCAGTTCACAAGACATGACATGGATCATCCAAATTCCACATGGCTTGTGAGGCCTCTGTTTGGCAGCAGAAGACCCTCAACACTGGCTCCCACAAAAGAGATTCCTGCAGTCCAATATTGGGATTAGAAAATTGTAGTAAACTATGGTGAAAGTAATTTTGAAGACAGATGCATTCTGTTTGTTTCCAGAAAAAAGAGTAAGAAAAATATGAGTTAAAAACTCCTTTTCCATGAAATCCTATTTGTTTTGCTTTGTGAGCATACCCTATAGAAGAAAATAGAATTCTTACTGTGAGGGGAAATCTGGACCTCCAGTGATTTTTATAGAAGAATAGGAAATGTTGACACCAAGGGTATGCTATCAAATACTTAGCATAGGACTGCCTACTTCTTTGAGAGAAGGCTCTGTGGTAAATATAAAATGCTGATCAAATCTTTTCTTTTGGTTTCATTAAGCCAAAAGTTTTATTTGATGTTTGAGATCCATTGTGCTTTGAAATATAATCTTCTTAGCATCCCTGCCCTAGGTTTTTATGAAAGGTGATTTAGCGTACTGTTGTGGGCTAACATCCATTTCTTCTTTTTATGGGAAACATTTTCTACTTAAAAAAATGAAAATGGCCAATACTCTTTAATAGGGAATTTTATTCATCATTGAGTGGAGGCTTTCTTAAAATATTTTTATTCAAACACATATATTTTTTTTGAGAGAGAGAGAGAGAGAGAGAGAAAGAGAGAGAGATTTTTAATATTTTTTTTTTAGTTTTTGGCGGATACAACATCTTTATTTGTACGTGGTGCTGAGGATCGAACTCAGAGGCGTGCGCATTCCAGGTGAGCACACTACTGCTTGAGACATATCCCCAGCCTCTTGAAACACACCTTTTATTTAAAATATAGAAATGACTGGCTTTACAAAGCCAGTTATGTAAAAAAAAAATTCAGACACTTTAAAATAAACAGATCACTCACATTATATTTTCTACAAAAATATTTTATTTACCATTATATTTAGAAAAATATAAAAGAATCAAATTTTTTCACATACATATAAAAAGTTAACCTTAGATTAAACATATATACATTTATACATAGTGTTCTAGAGTGCACATGCACATACATATTCTAAAATATATATAAGATTTCATCGACTTGGAGAAAAATTTCAGGAAGTATCTAGTATTGATATTATTTAATACAGTTTCACGAATAAGTAATTACAAAATCGTGTCTAAACTTGTGAGAAATAGTTTCATATGTTATCTTTATCCCCCAAAAAATAAGTTTTCATAGATTTATCAGAGGATACATAATCTGTCATTCCTCACGGTCTTATCATGCATTCACTTCTTTTCTTAGTTTTAGCATGGATTCCTTAGTACATTAAGACTTCTTTCTTCATTTGTATATTTAGTTTTTCACTTCTACCTATTTTGTTTTAATTTCTTAATCACTCTTTGTATTCTGTCTTTCTGCATCTCACTCAAAGAATAGATTTAAATGAGACAATATATTAGTTTTTAATAAATGAATATATTTTAGTTGCTTCAAAAGTATTTGCTTTTTTTCATAATATGTTATAGTTATTCTTGAGTTTTACAAACTCCACAATGGAATATATACAACATTTCAACATATATAAACATGCTTTTTTATTTTTGTATTTAAATATTTGATTTCCTCTGAATTTGCTCACAATCTTTTATAACATAATTTTTAGATTTTATTCTAATTTATTGTAAAAGACAGTAGAATGCATTGTAATTCATATTACCCAAATAGAGTACAATTTTCATATCTCTTGTACACAACAGAGTCACACCATTCATGTCTTCATACATGTACCTAGGATAATGACATCCATCTCATTTCATCACTTTCCTATCCCCATGCTCCCTTTCTTTCCCTTCCTCCACGCTGCCTTATCTATAGTTTTTTTTCTCTTCCTCCCATGCTTCTCCCTCATTTCCATTACATATCAGAAATTTTATGTCAGAGAAAACATTCAGCATTTGGTTTGGGGGATTGGCTTACTTCACTTAGCATAATATTCTTCAGTTCCATCCATTTACTTGCATATGCCATGATTTCATTCTCTTAAATGATGAGCATTATCCCATTTTGTATAAAAAGAACATTTTCTTTATCAATTCATATACTGAAGGGCATCACAGCACACTACATGAATGCAGCTACAACAATGTTTATACTACCACAATTTAAAAAATGATTTTACTATCAGATTATAAATGCTTTTTCTAAACATCTGATATAAAGGTATAAAAACTCTACATTGTTTCTAATGAACATTGTGGATGTTGAAGGTGTTGAATATTTTCTTATATATGTATCATCAGAAATACTATTATTTCTACTAATAAAATGTTTCTAAAATGAAAATATTAAATGGAGAAGCCAATAAAGTAATAGCCTTGCCTCATAATGTATTAGGTGTAAGACTTTGTGAATATTATAGTATTTTTTAGGTGTAAAACCTTAACTAGATTTCATTAGAATCTTAGCTTTTCTCATTTAGTAACTTTATAAACTATGATATATCACTTAACTCGGGGATTCTCAGTTTGCTTATCTGTCAATCATTAATAATTGCTCTCATATTTTTCTGGAAAATTTGAACATGCCCAACATTGTTTTCTTTTTCTTTTTTAAAAATATTTATTTATTTATTTATTAAAGAGAGAGAGAGAGAGAGAGAGAACGAGAATTTTAATTTAATTTAATTTTTTTTTTAGTTTTTGGTGGACACAACATGTTTGTTTGTATGTGGTGCTGATGATCAAACCCAGGCCACACACACTCCAGGCAAGCTCACTACCTCTTGAGCCACATCACCAGCCCTGTTTTATTTACTTATATGTTATAAAAGAAATTTTCAGAGTTCTCTAAAATAAAGTAGCCCTGAAAAAAAGCAAGCGCTCTATACAATGTAGACATGCAGTGGTCATAACTTTTGAGATCAGAACTACATGAACCTTGGTTTCGTATACCCCATCAATTCAAGTTTTGTAAACAAGGGATAAGACAATGTTTTGTACTATGAAGAAGACCTCATAGCAGGACAGGTAGACACTGCAGTCACTTATCCCCATGAAGTCCCAATATAACATCCACTTATCACGTGCACCACATTTTCAAAAAACATCTCATTACATCAAAACTGGTATATGACATGTAACCTCACTAAAAGTCTCACCAAGCTCAAAAACATTTGGACACCATACATCGGAGGGAGGAAGCCAGGATCCGATCAAACAGAAACTGCTTGCATTAAGACCTGTAGCCACCTTGGTGATGTAGCAAAACACAAAGAAAAATGAAAGCATGAGTTTTGGTGTTTAGAGATAAGTGTGCAAAAGGCATATTTGTTCTAAGACAAGGAAGCAATGTAAACCATAATTGTAACTATACACTTATAAACCACAATTTTAAACAAAAGGATAGAAAACAGGCAGAAGTATCAAATTAAAGAACAGGATAGAGTTTTTAACTCATAACAGAAGACTTGACAATCCTTACCAAAGGGGTGAAGATGTCCAGAAATTTTCCTTTATGAAGGTAATTTGTGGAAGGAGTGAGTTTTTCATTAGCAAAAGAAAATACAATATGTCAGATGAAGTCTGATATATAACAATAAAATAACTAAAAAAAGTCCAAGCTGGCAGGTGGCGAATGCCTGTAATCTGGGTTGGGGCTCTAAGACTAAGCATGAGAATTGCAAGGCTCAGAAGCCATCTCAGAAATTCTGCAAGATTAATTCTCAAAAACAAAAAAAGAAAGAAAGAAAAAAGAAAAGAAAAATATCATGATGTCATTTAGAACTATTATTAGTATTATTATTTAAATCAGGAATTGAACCCACAGGTGATTAACTACTGAGCCAAACATCAGCTCTTTTTCTTTTCTTTTTTCTTTCTTTCTTTTTTTGTTTTTGAGACTTAATCTTGCAGAATTTCTGAGACTGGCTTTGAGCTTGCAATTCTCATGCCTTAGTCTCTAGAGCCAACCAAGATTACAGGCATTCGCCACCATGCCCAGCTTGGAATTTTTTTAAGTTATTTTATTGTTATATATCAGGACTTCATCTGACAATGATTGTATTTTCTTTTGCTAATGTTTTGAATAGAATCTGTGCCTTGTACCACAAATAACCTAAAAACTCACTCTTTATGTAAATATAATATTATCTTGGCGTGAGTGGAATGACTCTACAGTTCTTTAAGTGACTCCCTAAGTATCATCAAGCATAATGTCAAATCTTTGATATTGTTCCATAAGAAATTTGGAAAAGAATGTGGCACATTAAATGTATATTCTAATAAAATTAAAAAGCCTTGAAAAATATGTCCCAGATACTTGTGCTTTAATCCATTATGAGTAATGTTTTAGACTGTATAGTTGAGAAAATAAATGTTGTTTAGAACCCCACATCTCAGTGATTTATTTAATCAATGTTTATTTCCCACTCTAAAAGGTCTAAAGTGAACAAAATCTAATGGTCAGGCAGGTATACTGTGTGGCTTACATCTGAGATAGTTTTCAGAACTCTGGGGTTCCTGCATTTCATGGGTTTTATCAATCATTTTTTTCTCTACAATTTGTTAGTATCACAAGAGTACGTGTTTCCATCAAATTATCAACATTAGTCTCCCAGACTTCAGAAATCTTCACTTTGTGATGGTGTGCTTTGGGAGAGGCATTAGCTTTCAGAATCAGTTTCAGCCTTCAGCACACTTGTTCGTGCTACTTGCCATCTTGAAGTATTTTTTCCAGCAAAAAGTATGCTTAGAGAGTTATGTTGTGTATGGAGATAAACTTGAATTTTTATTTAACTTGCCTCTTGGCTGACTCATGTCTCTTAACCAGTGATGAATTTCTATTAATAATTTTGCATGAATAATAAATGAAAAGGTATATTTAATAGAATAAAATTATAAGTAAAAATAGAATGCGCCATTACGCCTTCATTAGGATTGCCAAATGAAAAAGAAATTTAATGTAGTTAAAATATTTGTAGTTTAAAATTATTGTACTTAAAAAATTATAGCAAATACGGTAACTTTAAAACTGTTTCTTTATCTTAAAATATATAATTGAAACTTTATAACTTAAAGATTGTTTTTTCAAACCTGAACTCAATGAATCACACCTCACCAGGTGCAAAACTCAAAAATGAAGGCAGAGAATTTGTATATTAAGAACAAGTTTAATTTTTTTTTTAAATAGATGGCCATTATAAAGCCTGAAAGATAATGTTGAAAAGATCCTTCAGAATGAAAACAGAAGATTAGACAAGGACATTAAATTTTCCTAACATGATTCTAAAATGAGAGAAATGAGATATAGAAAAGGAGAGCTAGAACATGAAAAAATAAAATTTGGTTTAAAACTAAACACACAAGCCAGTTAAGCTTTCTTTAAACTAGGAGCTAAACATAAAGATCATGGTGTCTACACAGAATTTATATCCTGTTATATTACTGTGTCTGTGTTTTAAACAATTTCATTTGTTGCTTTATGAATTTTAAAAATGACTGAATTCTGTAATGGAGTCCTTTGTAAATTACCTGATAAATGTTGAATAAGAAAAAGTTATCTACCATATCTAGGAAGGCATTAAAATTAATTAATCTATAGAACTAGAAGTAAAAGTGTCCCAGAAATGAATGTAAATTTGCTAGTTTACATTTAACTTATGGATTCTTACCATGTATCCATTAAATAATAAGATTTGAAGAAAAATATTTTAAGACAGTTTGTACTAGTTATTTGTCTTGGCTAAGGGAAGTCAGACCTCTTAAGACCAACTCCATTCCTCTTTGATATACCCCTAAATGCTGTGTGGTCCTGCACTGGCTTTGGCCTTGTTTTTCAGTTCCTACTCTTCTGTAGCACTGTTTGTTCTGACATTATTTAAATAGTGCTCTCATTCTGGGTGGTTCTGCACATTCTGTATTATCAGCAACAAGCACAGGGTAATCATTAATTATTGAAGAAATACGAAGGCAAATTACTTCTAAAAATAGATAAAGAGAGCTAATTATTTTCTTTAACTTTTTTAAGACCTAAATATAATTACTCAAAAACTTGTTCTTCATTTTTTTTTTGATGTCACACTGGAAAGACATGAGAGAGACACATGGACAGACACAGGGGATGTATAAAATTTTCTGAGGTTAAACCTTGTTGTGCACACCCATTTCTCATGTATTTGCTTAAAATTCTGACTTCTTTTCTCTAATATATAAAATCATTAAGATTTGGTAAATTAGAATGCTTATTAGTTTTGACTTTACATCAAAATTGATTGATATTTTCTTGCCAAGAATTTATTTATTTCATGATCCTCAGATTTTTGAGGCTTACTTAATATTCTTATCATCTTTCTCTTATGCTTGCATTACTCAGAGACAGAATTGCTGTATTCTTTCATATGTATTTCTTAAGAGCAAAAACTTCAGAGTATTTGATTGGGTATCAAAGGTATTTTAAATTAATCTCATGGTAAAACAACTCTAAATACTCCTTTCTATGTTTTTACATTTTCAAATTGAGGTTTTCTTCAGAGCATATTTTACTGAATATTTGTGTTTCACAATAACAGACTCAGAAATTTCAGTCACTAAACGCCATTTATTTACTGATATATGTACAATTTGGATTTTTAATTTTGTGCAGCTACAATAATATTTGATAATAATATTTATGATGCTTTCATGAACAAAAGTATATTACAAAAATAGATGTATTTCACTATACCTTAATAAAAATGGACATGTATATGTATCATTATTTAAATGTTTATTTTCACCTCTGGGTATATTTTACCAATATTATTATAAAATAAATCATATAACATTTATTAATTTATGTTTATTTGTTTGTACCATATTTATTTATTATGTTATTGATGTATACATATTCCTGGTTAAAACATTCTGTTTTTTTAAAGAGAGAGAGAGAGAATTTTAATATTTATTTTTCAGTTTTCGGCGGACACAACATCTTTGTTTGTATGTGGTGCTGAGGATCGAACCTGGGGTGCATGAATGCCAGGCAAGTGCGCTACTGCTTGAGCCACATCCCCAGCCCCAGGTTAATACATTCTTAAAAAGAAAATGCTATTTAATAACCATAGCAATGGTATATTAAAGAGCTTTTTAAACTACTCTTTTAATACATATTTTCTTTTATCTTTCTAAAACCTTCTAGAATGTGTAAATTTATAAATATACACATTGAGGAACAAGAGATCCTATGGCAATAAGTAATATATCAAAGTGTCAAAACCTGATAAATTCAGTGTTAGAATTAAAAGTTTTCCTGAATTGCAGGTCAATGATGTCTCTAATGCAGACAGTAAGCAAAACATTAAAATAACTAAATAACTGTAATTGAAATGATTCAGCAAACTATTTGGCATGGCCATATATGTCATCAATTTTAATCAAATATATATTAGATTTATTTATAATTTATAGGTTAATTTATTCCTTTATGATCACTATCTCTTCTTTGAGAAATGACCTCTAGTAAGCAGCCTCATTTGGCCTCAGGATGTGTGTACAGTAAGAAAAAAGTCTCAAGAGTTCTATTATATTCATAATATATTCACATATTCCCAAGGCCTTTCACATACTGGTCAGTCACACACAGCAAGCAATTTGAAAGTTCATGAAGTTTTGCAATATAACATTGTTATCCTTCCAAGCCATTCCTAAGAATTCTGTGTGACTTATTGAAAACATCAAGGAAAATGAATATGTCTTTTTAAACCCAGAACTTGAAATGACACTGGACTCAAGAGATAGAGTTTATGAAGACAGGAGTTATGTGTTATGGCTTCTGTTTATCTGCAGAAGAGCTGTCAAGGTGAAAGGGGTTGTGTGAGAATGGCCTTAGGCCTGAACCTAAGCAACTCCTCTAATGCCAGATTCATGGGACCCCAATAGACCTCCAGGAGCTGAATCTGATGCAGTCACACAAGAGTGTTTATTGTAAGCTCAAGCCTGGACTCACAACCATTTCAGATACAGTGGTCCCAATGAGTGAGTCTTGACCCTTAATTCATTGAGGATTAATAGATTTTGGGGGATATTGTATGCATCACAACAACACATAGCCAATCATTTCACATCACAGAAAAGTCAAACAACAACTCTTAACATTGATTAGCACATTCATTGGCAGGAACAAGTTGTGTAAGGGTGATTGGTTAGTTCAAGTTGTGGATATATTTGAACCGAGTGGTTTAGGCCATGAGAGGTTGCAAGAGTGTATATGATAAACTTGCCTAATCATGTTACCAATCAACAAAACTACTGGGAAGGTCACCTGGTTTTTCAGGTATTTTCTGTGTCTCATGCTTTTTGTGGTAGCTAGGGGGTTGCTATGGGTCCTAACCTAGTGTAACTGAGTCAGGATCACTTGGCATGGAAGATCTCTCCAGTTATTTACAGACAAACAACTCAGCAGGGTTAGTATATGCCTAGGAGCACTCTGAGTTTTTCCATGGGAAAGGGTAACTCCCCCCTTTGGACAGGCTTTGCTCTGAGGTGGCTGGTTTCTCAAAAAGGGAGTCACATCAGTTTCTCACTCCATTTAAGAAACTCCATTTTGAAACCTGAGGTTATTATTAGAGGTCAATTTTCACCAGGCACACCCACAGAGCCCTCTAATATGGCCTCAGACAAATTACTTGTCCTCACCCTGGTAAACTGAATAAAGTCGCTGGCAGGCTTTCCTCTCCTGATAAGAGTGAAAGGTGAGAATATCAGGATGGAGACCACCAGACCAGTTATTTCTGACCTCAGGGTAAATGAGAAATCTGGTGGCACCTGATAATTACAAGGTGTGGTAAAAAATAAAAAATAAAAACAAAATTAGTATAAAAAATAGAGCTAATAAACAGTGATTTAGCCAGCCTAAAAAAGTATGTACTCCAGCAGGAGAGCCTGATGTGGACCTACACTGACATCCCATCACTTGCCATCATTTTCCTATTCTCTGTGTGATCCTCACTGCTCTCAAACTCTATCGCCTTGTCTTGATCTTACTGAGAGATGCAACTTCTCCCTGTGACCCTCTACTCAACTGGTCATCCACTCCCCACCAGAAAAAGCCTGTTTTGGTTTGGGACCTGATTACTGCTGTCTGAGTGGGTGTGCATCTGCAGGACATAAAGCCAAAGGCTTGAGAGTTTTGAACTTAGCATTCAGAGGAAATGTCTGTCACTAGCCTGTCATGATTAAATCTGTTTTGCAATGTTCAGAATTAATCTAAAATTGTTTTCTGGGAATTAATTAATCTACAATTGCTTGGTGTTATTTGATTATCTCCACTGCAGAGCCTATCATTAAGGATTGTTGTTTTCTTCATTAGGAACCTATAGAGTAAAGTTGGATTAAGAATTTGAGTGAATAAAGAATTGAAAGGGGCAGAAATGCATGGATATTTTTTATTTCTCCCCTTGACTGCAATGTCACAAATTTGCTCCCTGGAAACATGTTGTTATTATTTTTAAAGTATTAAATTAAGGAATTCTTATCACTAAAGATTATTATTATCTTCAATTCTAAATGTTGAATTTACTTTTGGCATTATCTCTGTCCTTTCACTGTTATTGTTATGGCTATTTACTGGTAATGAGGCCTTGCTTTTCCAATGCTGAAGTATAACACCAGAGAAGCACATGAAGACAAGTTTAGAGTGGAAAGTTGAAGCTTTATTAAAGGACAGCAGAAAAGATTCTCCCTGGAGGAAGAGGGGGGCCAAATGTAGTGGTACCCGCTTTCTCCACAGAAAAGTCCACTTCACCATGGCTGATTTGGGAACTGTCAGCCAAAGAGTCTCTGCAAAATAGTTCAATGTAGGTAAACTTTCTATTTTTGTGTTGCCCTGTTTACTTGGCCACTGGCCAAGGTGCTGGACACCCCCTTACTATTTTCACAAATATATCCAGTATAGTACTTTGAAGAAATTGCAAACAAGGCCTCTGGCCTTGAGCTAGGCTTCACAGAGATGTCTACATTTTTAAGATAAGTTACAAATTGGCTCCATGGTAACAGCTGGCAGAGGGAGGAAGAAAGGGTAGAAGAAGTTCTCCTCTTCTCAAGTGTTGTCCTTGAAGGGTTAACTTGCCCAGACAGTGAAAGAAAAAAGCTGCTTTTATGTGAACTTCTGCAGACTGTAAACTTCTGAGCCCCTCTACTTACATGCTGGGTATAAAACTCTGAAATTCCCTGAACTTGGAGGGATTGATTGATAACAGCAAAAGCTGTGCTTTCTGAACCTGGATGCAGCCAAATGAAACTGTTTCTTTCTATCTTCAGTGCCTTGCTTCATTTGTCCCTACAACAAACTAGGACACAGCACTGGAGGGAGTACTGTCACATGTGATGAGTCAGGTTTTGCAAGAGAAAACACCAACTGGGCTGCTATCCCATACATCTTTCCTACTTAGAGTAGCAATCTGACTCTGATTATCACCCCCAAACCTCTCCCCAAAACAAGAGGCCTTTACATATAAGGGTCTGCTGACTGTCCCATGTCAGTCACATGTTATTTGGAAGCCAATGACAGATCCACATGGCTCCACCACAGATGTTTTATCAGACACCTGCACTCCACTGCTCCAAGACCAGTTCCCAGCAGGCTCCAACTCAATTGCATCTCTGTTCTACACCATTTTTATGAATTCCAGTCAATAAAGGAACTATCTGGTTCAGTCATGATGAGCAACAGGAGATCGGATGGATCTCCATTTCAGAAATTCCTGGTCATGAGAATTTCAAATATTCACTGTATTTGTCTAGACATCGTTCAAGGATGAAGTAGGTGGCACTGTGGGTCTTGATTCTTTCAGGAACTATTAAGGGGTGAGAAAACTCCATTCAAAAATAATATATATGAGAGAGAGAGAGAGAGAGAGAAATTTATATATATATATTAAATACATGTAAAAGTAGCAATAGATATGCAAGTCCAAATTCTAAATGGAACATATATCATTCAAAGATCACAAAAATATTCATTTGACTCATACAAAATAGGGGTAGGAATGTGGCTCAGTGTTAGAGTGCCCCTGACCTCAATCCCTGGTCTCTCTCCCCCCAAAAAAATGGGACTGAGTAAATAGCTCAGCATGTAGAGTGCTTGGCTTCTAAGTATGAGGCCCTTGGGTCAAAACTCACTACAGAGATTGAGAGAGAGAGAGAGAGAGAGAGAGAGAGAGAGAGAGAGAGGTAGAGAGGGAGAGAGAGATTTGAACTTCCATGTAATTTAAATTCAAGTTAGTCCCACTTCTATTTTTTCCTGCCACACCAGAATAAAAGAGTTTCCTGAAATGTTTGGAATGTTTCTGTGGTTATTTTTTTATTTATTAATTTATTTATTATTTACTTATTTTTATTTGGTGCTGAGCATCGAACCCAAGACCTTGCATGTGATATGTGAGTGCTCTATCACTGAGCCACAACCCCAGCCCCTTCTGTGGGTTATTTTAATGAAATGGTCTGACCATAAATAAGTAAATAAACAAATTAATTAATAAATAAATACACCCTCAATTGATGACCCATTACAGTTTTTAAAAAAATTTTAAATGGGACACATAGACCTCATTTAGGAGAGATTCATTATTTTTAATGTCACCTAATATTATTCTGCTTTTTTCTCATGTGAAAAATCTCAGAATTATAAATTAAAATAATTTAAAAATGCCCTCCAGTTCTTCAAGAAAAACATTACAAATGATGCATGCATTTGAAATAAAACATGGGGAAATAATGATTAATAATGCTGAAAGTGAAGTTTTTAGATGAACCAAAATTTCTCAGTTTTCCATGAATCTGGGTGTTTGTTTCATAAATTTTGAAGAAAAAAAAATTATTTAAGCAGGAAGAAATAGAATGGCCACCATGTTGTATGAGGATTGATATCAGAAAAAAAAATCATTTTTATGTGCCATCTTAGAAGTTTACTGATGGTTTTGGGCAGAACATGGAGCATAATGCATTTAAAATAGGCTTTGGAAAAGGCATCCTGACTACCATATGGGTTCACTTTTATTCTTTCTGTGACCCATCTTTTTTCCTTCAAATTCAATAAGGAATCACTCGTGGGACAAAGGACTTTGTAGAAGGTGTTCCAACAAGTGGGATTCAAGGTCTTTTACTTTTGAAATAGGCCTTAATGGTGCTCATTAATATCTTTCAGTTAGCCACCAGGTGTCTTTGAGTGAGGCCCATTATCTGCATTACATGGTCATTATTAAACTTATTCTCTGTGAACAGAGAACCCTAGTTTTGGATATGTGAACAGAGAGTTAGAAAACTAGGGGTTTATTCTGAGACCTATGGAGAGATAATCTGAAGTTCTGGATTTCAGGTTTTTGTTCTGGATTTGAGATACTGCTTCTGCTACATTTAAAAATCTCAGGACTCATGAAGAGAATGAGTTAAAAGCCAGCATCATCAAATGTGTGAGGCCCTAAGAACTTCAAAGTGACCCTGTTTCTAAATAAAAATATTAAAAAAGGATGGGAATGTGAATCAGTGGATGAACACCTCTGGGTTGAATTTCTGGTTCCAAAAAGAAAACAACAAACAAACACGCATACACACACACACACAAAAAAATAATAAACAAACAAACAAACCCTCATGAGTAACAAGCCCTAAAATCAGCAGCCTCTCTCATGCTTGAATACAACAAATGGAGTTGTGGTTCTCTCCTGGTAATTATCTCAGTCTTCATTATGCATTCTGGAGACATGCTGGAATCATGGGACATGGAAGCCCACAAAGGGCTTTAGAAAAAAGCTGGAAACACCTTACAATTATGGAACAAAATGCCCAGGTTTTCAACTGCTGATCTAAGCCTCACTAGTCTAGTCAGAGGGAGGTGAATGCTAAGTTACCACAGAGAGACCCTCTGGCCACAAGACTCTGGAGAGGACCATGAGGACTCCCTAGCCATGACTACAAGTTTCCACCATTGCCACTTCTGTCAGTTTTAAGCCACCTTCCTACCCAGTCTCAAGATAACAAGGCACACTTACCATTTCCTGGCTCTCAGGGTTCTCAGTGTTCTCCCTGTGATTTGTTTTCAGTTTCTGCATAGCACAGACACCTGGGCTTGGATCCAGGACAGAAGCCAACAAAAAGATTGAAAAAATGGTGGGCTCCAGACACCAAGGGAACAGAAGATTGTGGACGCCCTCCCCCTCATCACTGGCTGCATGAGGGTTGGACAGTTCTCACCTAAGAGACTGATTGGTCAAGGTTTCATGCCCTGCCTCCAACCTGAGCCAAGTGGGTGCAGAATCAAAGACTGAATGACAGGCTGCTCCATTGTCACTGTTAAAAGACTATAGATCAGGGCTGAGGATATAGCTTAGTCAGTAGAGTGCTTGTTTTGCTGATTAAGGCCATGGATTCAATCCCTTGCACTACGCACACACACACTCTCCTCCCCCCCAAAAAATAAGTAAAGGACTTTGGGGACTAGGGTTATGGATAAGAGGTAAAGCACTTCTCTAGCATGCATGAGGTACTGGGTTGAACACCCAGCACTGCATTAAAAAGCCACCCAAGAGAGGATGTGGCTCAAATGGTACAGCACTCCCTGGCATGTGGGGGGCCCAGTTTTGATCCTCAGCACCCCATGTTGTGTCCGCCAAAAACTAAAAGTAAATATTTAAAAAAAGCCAATAAACAAACTACTAATGACATTTGCCAGAAATGAATGAGAACCAAATCTATATGAATACTCTGACCTCCGTCTCTATATTCATGTGTCAATAAGCAAGAAGGTAAACTTCTCTGTGTCTAATCACTAAAATAAGGGGATAGTGATCGTTTTATTCAGTGGGAAGTGATTAAAAATCATTATTATGTATAAAGTACTTTAAATGTGAAAAATCTATTTTGGACATGTATAATGATTTTGGACATGTATAAAAATATTGTATAACTAACAATAATTTGTAATTTTATTATATAGTAGTTAATAAGAACCACAGAGATGCTATACCTATAAAGAAGAGTCATTCTTTTCTTTTAATGAAAAAAAACATCATCATAGTTTGAACTTATAGTTATTATGAAGCTAGTCATACTTAAAATTCTTTCTCCATTCAGTATTACTATTTCAACAATGTTTGTTAGTTTATTTTCACAACATTATGGAGTTTCTTTTTTTTCTTTCTTTTCTTTCTCTTTATTATTGGTTGTTCAAAACATAAAAAGTTCTTGACATATCATATTTCATACATTAGATTCAAGTGCGTTATGAACTCCCATTTTTAGCCCAAATACAGATTGCAGAATCACATCGGTTACACATCCACATTTTTACATAATGCCATTAGTAACTGTTGTATTCTGCTACCTTTGCTATCCTCTACTATCCCCACTCCCCTCTTCTCTCTCTACCCCAGCTACTGTAATTCATTTCTCTCCTTGTTTTTTTTCCAATTCCCCTCACAACCTCTTATATGTAATTTTGTAAAACAATAAGGGTCTCCTTCCATTTGCATGCAATTTCCCTTTTCTCTCCCTTTCCCTCCCACCTCATGTCTGTGTTTAATATTAATCTTTTCCTCCTGCTCTTCCTCCCTGCTCTGTTCTTAGTAGCTCTCATTATATCAAAGAAGACATTTGCATTTGATTTTTAGGGATTGGCTAGCTTCACTTAGCATAATCTTCTCTAATGCCATCCATTTCCCTGCAAATTCCATGATTTTGTCACTTTTTAGTGCTGAGTAATACTCCACTGTGTATAAATGCCACATTTTTTTATCCATTCATCTATTGAAGGGAATCTGGGTTGGTTCCACAGTCCAGGTATTGTGAATTGTGCTGCTATGAACATTGATGTGGCAGTATCCCTGTAGTACGCTCTTTTAAGGTCTTCAGGGAATAGTCCAAGAAGGGCAATAGCTGATTTAAATGGTGATTTGACCCATATTTTTTCAATCAAAAATTCTAAAGTATAAATCATCTACTATGACTGTTTAGCCTAAAGCAAGATACTCATTGAATACAGTAAAAGAAGAAAGCCATAATTTTGTCAGAAAGACAACACTTGTAAATTCAGGTACTATCTATAGTTACTGGCTTGGTTAGGTATCGAATTGTTACTATCTATAGAAACAAATCAATTGAACAATAGTTTCAGGCAATTAATACCTGAGTAAAATAGTGCTTTTGTTTATGTAGTAATACTAAGTTTATATATCTTTCTTTTCTAACAAGCTGAACATAGCATCAAAACCCCAATCTCTCAATATACAGGAATTTAACCAAGACTTTTTACTGAACAACCAATTTATTCAGTTAAGTGAGTTTAGTGATTGCTGTCTGAGCCAAAATGTTTTTTCTCTGCATGCAAATCTGGGTCAGCTTCATGTAACATAAGGTCAAATGATTATAGGAATCCTCAAAGTTCAGCACTGCAGAGAAACAGCATGAATAATTTTCTTTCAAAAATGTTAAAAACTGATGTTACCAATCTACCATTGCATTTATTGAAAATCACAATGTTTTACCCAGGAGACATCTAATTTTCTGCACCACAACTCTCTGTAAAAGGCTCCAGTGTAAATTCATTGCAGAATGTATTTCTAGGTAAATAAATAATTTGACCCATGTATGGAATTTTTGAATAGATGCCAATTACACAGGAAAGAAGAGCTGAAAAAATAAATTGTCATTTTAATTTTAAAGTAGTTGATCTTGAGCTATTGCCATTGACAGTAGTTAGAGTGTCGGGCCATTTCTCTATTGAGGGCTCTTAATTTGTGAAAATAGTATCATACTATCAGCACAGTAGAAAACACATCTTTTGAATTCTCTAAGGCAAAAAATGTATCATTTTCTCAAGTTTCTTTGAGTGAATAATTGTCTCAAAAAAAAATTCTACTCTAAAATAGTGGTATTATATAGTCTTGCTCAATCCACTGTTTTCTCAATAGACTGAAAACCATTACACATTGTTAGCAGTCTTACTTCAAAATTCCTTTGGTGGTATTCTTGAAAAATATGAATACTGAGACCTTTTACTTCCTACAGGGAAATCCTCTTCCATCATCTTATAATCCTAATAAAGAGTGGAAAGAAGTATCTTGTTTTTCAAGTTTTTATACCTATATATGTTTGTATACAATTATATATAAAATTCTTTAAAGTAATTTATATATATATATATATATATATATATATATATATATATATCTCCACACATTGCCTACATAAAAATTACTTTAAGGATAGTATGTTTAATATACCTGGAGAATTTAACTGCAATGTGGTCTCTTGTACATGAATTCATGTAGCTGGTTTCAGTGGTACACGCCAGAGTCTTGGGATGCTGAGGCAGGATGATTGTGAGTTCAAAGCCAGCCTTAGCAATTTAGCGAGTCCCTCAGCAACTCAACTCAGTGAGGTCCTGTTTCTAAAAAAAATACAAAAAAAGGGCTGAGTATGTGGATCAGTGGTTAAGCATCACTGGGTCCAATCCTTGGTACCAAAATAAATAAATAAATAAATAAATAAATAAATAAATAAATAAATAAATAAATAAGGAATGCATTCCTGCAATCATGTAGGCATGCATAATGCATAAGTACATGGATTCAAGTTTAAACAAAAATAAACATGGTAAAATTTTACTAAACTCCAATAGTTGGTAAAAAAAAAAAATTAAAGAAACTAAGTGTTAAAATACTTATATATTTACTGGAATACCATGAACTATTATCAATTATGTTGTAAACATTGACAACATGAACATTTAATAAACTATAATGTTATCAGAAAAAAATATTTTTTAAAATTACACTTAACATTATCACTTGCTATATAATAACAGGGAGACATCATTTAATCTTAATGCCTTCACATTTTAGGGTCTAAGTTTTAGATAGAAGAAGACCATCACTAGTCTTTGGCTATGTGGGCCTACGGATCCCTAATGTTAAAAAATCTACAGAATTTACAGTTATTGAATGAATTAATTTGGGAGTATTATGACTATGGGTAATTAATTTTTTCTTTGATTTACCTTTTTTTATAGACTTCACAGGATGTTCTACTTTTGTAATAAGAATATTCCCTTCCAAAAAAAATTTTAATACAATTAAACGTAAATTAAGACTTGGAATGGATTTACTTTTTAGAAATCAAAAAAAAAAAAAAAAAAACTTCGGGGCTCAGAAGGGAATATAGTACATGGGTTGAAAGTTTGCATTTTAGAGTTATGCTTTTCTGAGTCTGAATTCTATCTCTGCCTCTACTACTTAACAAGGAACACAGCTCTCTAGACAATGGTGTTGTAAACCTCAAATACAATAGTGCTTGCAAGGTACTTGGCACTCATAGTTAGTTTCAAAGGATAGTTGCTTTTATTATTACCTTAAAATCTAATTTTAATAAAATGAACAACCTACAAACTATTAGACATTTCACAATTTGTACTCTTTTTGACAATAAAATATTTCTAAACCTTTAACTCATACTTGGACCTGGGAAAATACTCACTCAATTTATATTGTATTTTCCACTTAACATATTATTCTAGGGTAGTGAAAAAGGCAACCAGTTCTCATGGCAATGACAAACATGTCTACCTGGAAGTCATCTTTGATACTGGAAACTTGAAACTACTCATTCCTTTAAATAAGAAACACAACCCTTCATTTGAAATACAAGTTATACTATACTCACAAACATATGGACAAAAGTGTTAGGGAATAATTGGTTGTGGTTGTTTTTCCTTTTCTGTGAAGGTGAGGATTAAACCCAAGGCCTTACAATTGCTATGCAAGTGCTCTACCACTGAGGTATACTCCCAGTCCCAAATATATGTATTGCATACAATCTCTTTAAAAAATCTGTTATGTACGTCATTAGTAACAAAATATGCTTATTACAAGATGAATTTTTTTTTCAGAATAGAAATTAGAAATTTATTAAAGGACAGCAGAAAAGACTTCTCCCGGAGGAAGAAGGGGACCCAAAAGGTGGGAATCCGTGGAAGGGCTGTTCTTTCTCCTTTTTATAGTTTTGGTGATGGAATATAGGTTGAAGGGGTTAGGACACAGGTGGGCCCAATTATCACCTTTTGGGATGGGCTTATCATTTCTCTAGGATGGGCTATCTCCAAATCTGTTGGGGGCTGTTTCCTGAGCTCCATTAACATTTCTTTGAGGTGGACTTTGGCCTAGGGCCTTTTCAGGACTTCATTAACATTCCATGAATTGTCCTGCTTTTTCCCTGAGTCATTCCCAGCATGGCCTCCATTTTAGATTTCACTCAATATTAGACCCAATTTACCTAACTACACTGACTACCTAACTTTAAATCTGGCTTCATTCCTCCCTCTAATTTGGGACCTCCTTAATGCTGTAAGCAAGGGGGGCGAAGAAAATCTTTCTGGCTTCTTCAGGCTGACAAGGGACTGTGTGGGGCAAGCAGTTTGGAATCTCCCTTTAAAAATCGGGTCTATCGAGTGTGTCCATGATAGAAGTCTGATTGAGAAGTAATAGACTGGAAGGCCATTTGAGTGATGGGTGGTCTACAAGAGAAACAAGAATTCATTAGTACTGGAACCAGATTGATGCAGCAATAAATCCCATAGCACAGGAATATGCCAATGAGTATGATGGCAAAGACAAAGACTAAGAATGTTTTCCACCAGGAAGTACCAAGAACCAGGAGCTAAGATATTGTTTCCATGACAAAGTTGCTGAGGACATGGCTTCTATCTGAGCATGTAAATCTTTAAGGATATTCGTCACATTGCCAGAATTGTCAGGGGTGTAAACACAACATTTAACTTTTAGGGTTACAGATGTCCTTTTCTTTAAGATGCAGTTTAATAACTTAATGTCATCTGAGCTTGCAAAATCCTTTTACTAGTATGACCTCTGTGTCTAATAGAGAAATATTTAATTCTGTTACTTAGGGCTGGATAACCATACTAGCAAACATTAAGCCTACCTGCGTAGGTTAGAAATAAAGGCCTTGAACTAAAAACTACTCTGGCAGTTTCTTTTGATAGTAATCAGGCATTCCTGTCTGAGAATCTCTTTTGAAGCCTCCTGTTTACTTATTTATGGAAGTTACATTTAACTATTATTTTATTTAAAATGCCCAGGAATAGCTGTGTTTTGGCTTTGACTGTCTTTGCTAAGTGTTTAAGATGAAGCAAGTCAAACTGACTTTTGTTTCTATCTATTGTTAACAGTCAGCTGAGTTTCCTTGGGAGTCCTCAGGAACTTGCAGCAGCTTGTCACATCTGCTAGTGCCATTTGTGCTAGGATGGGTCCAGGCCTTGCTTGACCATGTGGCTTCCCTTGGAAGCATCAGGGATGTCTCCATTTTCTGATGACCCTCCTCTTCACAGCAAATGCACTGATTGGCTTTCTGTCCTCCAGTGTCTCATTAATCTCCCTGATCGGGAGGTTATGTGGCCTAGAGTTGCAAAGCTCTTTGGAAAAGTCCCCTATCCCCTGACTCAGACTGACTCAGAGGGCAAGAGACAAATTTTTAATTTTAAAACTTAATCTTTTCTTAGTTCAATATTTATTTCCAGATAATCATATGAATAAATAAATCATGTATGCTAATTTTACGATATGCAATGTAAATAAATTGAATCATCTTCCAGAATAATTAAGATAAAATCCCTTTGCATAATAGCAATTTTTACCATCCAAATATCTAAAATAATAGCTTTCTTCATTTTCATACCTCTTAGTTAATAAGTAAACTCATGTGTTTTAAAATAATACTTAACCTTACTGATTGAATATAAGTCAAGGAAAAGTAGGATCTTTTAATTTGGCAATAGGAAGGAAACATTTAAAATTTAAAGGAAATTAAGCTTTTTAAAGTATTTCTTCAAAATTTCCCAAAATCAATATTACATAAGGTAAAATTTTTATCTTTCTGTTCTCCAAAAAAATACTAGTTCATTCTTAGTTGCATTATACCCTAAAACAAAATCCTGATTCAATGAAATATGTATTTTTATCTTTAAGGGTTCTAAAATGGTAAGATATTTCTTACTGTTCATATAACTGGAAATATAATAATTATACTTAAACATTTTCACTTTAGATTCTAGATTATAATATCTTGTATTTTCAAAAACTCTCCTAGTAGTTGAATTTCTACATTTATCTCAGTTTTTAAATACACATATTAATTAGTAATTCATACTTTAATATGTAGCATGTTATAATGAATTAAATGCTTAAAAATTACAAGACAATGATAGCGAGGGTATTTTAAATGTTATAAGATTAGTATCTCCCATTTATATTGCTTTGCTACATAATTTAACAAATGGAATTGCAGACTCAATATAGCAGAGTGAATCTGTGGTACCTCATCATGCACAGATTTTTCTAGCTTCATAAATGACATTATGATCTTGGATTTGGATTCCACCTTTCTGTGTGCTAAAGAACTACATCTTGGGTTAACTGAATCTATTTCACAAGACTGTTGGAAAAAAAAATTTCAAAGTGGCTTTATAGAAATATACTAGACAAATTTAAGATATAATCTATTAGAACTTAATTTTCTTTATTTCACAATGTTACATTACTGGAACTCATGTGCCAAAATGCCCCAAGACAATTGATACAAATCCACTGAGAATATGACATTCAGAGAACTGTAATTACTGGTTAGTAATTCAATTTTCCTACGAGGAAAATACTGAATCACTTGCTCTCCCAGAAAAAGAGAAAGGAAAAAAAAAGTTTTAAATGAAACTTGAATATGTAACTTGGATATTTTACAAAGTAGTTCATATTTTTTAGTGGTAATTTCTTCATGGATATGAACTTGATCTTCAGAGATAATATCCCTTATAAGCTCATCACATTTGTTTCTTTCCTAAAACATACAAAAACAGAATCACTTAAGTATTTAAATTCTTAATTTTTTTTTTACTATTAGAAATATGTCACTACAAAGAAACACATATTAAGCTGCATACTCTTAAGTACATATTATATCATTATGAAAAAGCATTTATTTTTCTCTTGCAAATTTATTATGTAAAGCCTAAAACAAAACAGCATTAAAATATTTTTTTACAATAACTCAGGACATTTTCTTAAGTGTATTCTTAAGTTCTTAAAAATTTCTTAAATCATTATTAATCTTTAAAGTTTTGTGAATATATTTAGGTATAATTAGAGAAGAATTTAATTTTGCTTTATAAAGTTTATGGAAATAATATCGTCTCATGGGAAGGCTGGAATATTTTAATCTCTGTCTGACTTTTGTTGTGTGTTTTGTGCATCTGCAAAGGTAAATGTAACTCAATAGTTTTTGTTTTATAAGCTAGCAATGAATTTGTAAAATCGGAGAGACCATTAAGTGTATTTCATACAAAAAAATAGTTTTAGATCCCTACATATTCTGGACCCTTTATCATGTAGTTTTTGTACTTTGGACTTTTCAGATATTTTTTATTCTACATGATGGTTCAGTCAAATGTGAAACTTCTTTGAAATTCAAGGTATTACATGATTTCTCCTATATAAAATATTTTCTTTAGAAAATTTTACATACCCTTATCAAGTCTGAAACCAAGGTTGTAATTTTAAAATGGGAATGAATACTTTATGTTGAATTTATTATCCCACAAAAATAATAATGCATAAATATCATGTTTAAACAATCATGGGTAAACCTTCTGTAAAGGCAAATCTTAATGTGTCTACTCATTGGGAGCACACTCTCTCTCTTACAAGAAACAATAGAGCAAATGCAGAGATTTTCCTATACAAATCGAGACATGCCTGATTGAACTGTGAGGAAGTCTCAGGAGATGTCTTCCTAAAATATCATCTGTCAAGAAACTTTATCTTTAAAGACTGGGATTGAAAGATCTCAGGCCCACCCGTGAGGCACTCATGTTTACATAGATCTGTGCCTGACAGTTGGCTGGGTGTAAGAGCCAGAATTTAAGTAAGGCCCAAAGAGGAGCAGATTCATATTTCTGAAATCTCCTCTCTCCTTGACAGAAAAATATTTAACTGTAACTTGATATTGTCTATAATGTCATTTCCATATACCTTTTGAAAAAGATACCACCAGGAAACAACTAAACATTCTATAATACATTTCTCTGTTTTTTTGCAAGAAGGTAAATTCACCTTCCCATGGCTTTCTCAAGATCATAAATAAAAAGCACTGCATGAGAATACACAAAGAAAGCAAAGTAAACTAAGGACAAGATGAATTTCCTGTCTATTTTCTTCATGGTGGTACTTTCTTAAAATATAATAATGGAATTGTTTAGTTTCATCTTTAAGTATTGAAATTGATGAAAAGAATTTGACAACACATAAAAATATGTAAGCTTGTATGTGACTAGAGATTGCCATGTAAACTAAATGAAATGATTAAATGTAAAAATGAAAATGTAACAGGACTTATATAGTCTTTGTGTTTTAACAAATTACAATTTTCATTTTGGGTATATGTGGATATTATTGTACGTGTACCTTAAAAACACATTAATTTTCTGAGGGCAGACCATTAATTGGGTCCAATTCACTCTTAACATGAATTGTAAACTCTCTATTATTCAATCTTTCCTCAATCTGATAGCTGTGAACTCCCATTTTATCATGAGTATGGCTAAGATGCACTGTGCAGTGCTCATTCAACAATTTGCTGCTGTGGTGCTTGAGTTCCTGTGGTTCTTGATGCCTGAGGTAGTTTTTATTCTTTTGCCCAGCTTGCATTCCATACTTTCATCAAAGTTATAGAGATGTATCTCAATGCCATCTAGAAAATATCTGTTTTCTTAGTAATGGACCCCAACAACACATTGCAGTAATACGTTAAATTTATAAATCCTTCAAAGCCTATAGTAAGTCTTTCTAAGAAGGACTGGAGATTTGTAAACTCACAGAAATGCAATAATGTATTATTGATTTTTGTTAATGATATGCTCATACTGATTACAAATTTCATAGTATTATAATTGATTATGACATGTAGTAACAATACAGTTACATAGAAAATGACAAGTAAATCAGTACTATGTATAACTATTTCAAATTTACATGGCAAGTTTGAGGCTAAATTTATTTAAATTTCCATTTGTCTAGCCAATAGATAACCAAATTATTTTTTCAAGCTTTGTGTGTATGTGTGATGTGTGTATGTGTGTGTGAGTGTGTATATATATATATATATTTATATATATATATATATATATATATATATATATATATATATATATATATTTCAAAATATTTCTATATACTTTCACACTCTAAATAATATTACATAATATT
>NW_027517693.1:0-40618 GCF_048772815.1 Callospermophilus lateralis
GAAACAAACCATAGAGATAGAACTTAGAACTACTTCATTTGGTCAAGTTTCAAGGAGCTAGCACAAACCGTGTTTGATTTAGAATTCCAAACACAGCTATCTATGTTGGAGAAAACAGAGTGAAACCTAAAAATTCAAACAGTCACTGGCAACGAAAGCTTCAACCTAGAAGAATAAAATTTGGGCAGCCAAGTGGGATTAGTGAACTGATCATTACCACCAAGTATCATCAAGATTTGGTGAAAAAATGTTTGCTGAGATTTCAGCAAACGAGTAGTTTTTTGGAAGCTTGGCAACCCCTTTAAAACGAAAGTGTTTTTCGCCAGTCTCTGCATGGGGTACTTCAAGAGGAAAAAAACCATAGAGATAGAACTTAGAACTACTTCATTTGGTCAAGTTTCAAGGAGCTAGCACAAACCGTGTTTGATTTAGAGTTTCAAACACATCTATCTATATAGCAGAAAACAGAGTGAAACCTAAAAATTCAAAGTGTTACTGGAAACGAACGCTTGAACCTACAAGAGTGAAAATTGGGCAGCCAAGTGGGCTTAGTGAACTGATCATTACCACCAAGTATCATCAAGATTTGGTGAAAAAATGTTTGCTGAGATTTCAGCAAACTAGTAGTTTTTTGGAAGCATGGCAACCCCTTTAAAACGAAAGTGTTTTTCGCCAGTCTCTGCATGGGGT
The DNA here is from genome assembly GCF_048772815.1 of Callospermophilus lateralis. NCBI lineage: Eukaryota > Metazoa > Chordata > Mammalia > Rodentia > Sciuridae > Callospermophilus > Callospermophilus lateralis. Next base: position 691 of record NW_027517693.1, read on the forward strand.
ATTTCAAGAGGAAACAAAGCCATAGAGATAGAACTTAGAACTACTTCATTTGGTCAAGTTTCAAGGAGCTTGCACAAACCGTGTTTGATTTAGAGTTTCAAACACATCTATCTATATAGCAGAAAACAGAGTGAAACCTAAAAATTCAAAGTGTTACTGGAAACGAACGCTTGAACTTACAAGAGTGAAAATTGGGCAGCCAAGTGGGCTTAGTGAACTGATCATTACCACCAAGTATCATCAAGATTTGGTGAAAAAATGTTTGCTGAGATTTCAGCAAACGAGTTTTTTGGAAGCTTGGCAACCCCTTTCAATCGAAAGTGTTTTTCCCCAGTCTCTGCATGGGGTACTTCAAGAGGAAACAAACCATAGAGATAGAACTTAGAACTACTTCATTTGGTCAAGTTTCAAGGAGCTAGCACAAACCGTGTTTGATTTAGAGTTTCAAAGACATCTATCTATATAGCAGAAAACAGAGTGAAACCTAATATTTCAACGTGTTACTGGAAACGAACGCTTGAACCTAGAAGAGTAAAAATTGGGCAGCCAAGTGGGCTTAGTGAACTGATCATTACCACCAAGTATCATCAAGTTTTGGTGAAAAAATGTTTGCTGAGATTTCAGCAAACTAGTAGTTTTTTGGAAGCTTGGCAACCCCTTTAAAACGAAAGTGTTTTTCGCCAGTCTCTGCATGGGGTACTTCAAGAGGAAACAAACCATAGAGATAGAACTTAGAACTACTTCATTTGGTCAAGTTTCAAGGAGCTAGCACAAACCGTGTTTGATTTAGAATTCCAAACACAGCTATCTATGTTGGAGAAAACAGAGTGAAACCTAAAAATTCAAACAGTCACTGGCAACGAAAGCTTCAACCTAGAAGAATAAAATTTGGGCAGCCAAGTGGGATTAGTGAACTGATCATTACCACCAAGTATCATCAAGATTTGGTGAAAAAATGTTTGCTGAGATTTCAGCAAACGAGTAGTTTTTTGGAAGCTTGGCAACCCCTTTAAAACGAAAGTGTTTTTCGCCAGTCTCTGCATGGGGTACTTCAAGAGGAAAAAAACCATAGAGATAGAACTTAGAACTACTTCATTTGGTCAAGTTTCAAGGAGCTAGCACAAACCGTGTTTGATTTAGAGTTTCAAACACATCTATCTATATAGCAGAAAACAGAGTGAAACCTAAAAATTCAAAGTGTTACTGGAAACGAACGCTTGAACCTACAAGAGTGAAAATTGGGCAGCCAAGTGGGCTTAGTGAACTGATCATTACCACCAAGTATCATCAAGATTTGGTGAAAAAATGTTTGCTGAGATTTCAGCAAACGAGTAGTTTTTTGGAAGCATGGCAACCCCTTTAAAACGAAAGTGTTTTTCGCCAGTTTCTGCATGTGGTACTTCAAGAGGAAACAAAGCATAGAGATAGAACTTAGAACTACTTCATTTTGTCAAGTTTCAAGGAGCTAGCACAAACCGTGTTTGATTTAGAGTTTCAAACACATCTATCTATATAGCAGAAAACAGAGTGAAACCTAAAAATTCAAAGTGTTACTGGAAACGAACGCTTGAACTTACAAGAGTGAAAATTGGGCAGCCAAGTGGGCTTAGTGAACTGATCATTACCACCAAGTATCATCAAGATTTGGTGAAAAAATGTTTGCTGAGATTTCAGCAAACGAGTTTTTTGGAAGCTTGGCAACCCCTTTCAAACGAAAGTGTTTTTCCCCAGTCTCTGCATGGGGTACTTCAAGAGGAAACAAACCATAGAGATAGAACTTAGAACTACTTCATTTGGTCAAGTTTCAAGGAGCTAGCACAAACCGTGTTTGATTTAGAGTTTCAAAGACATCTATCTATATAGCAGAAAACAGAGTGAAACCTAATATTTCAACGTGTTACTGGAAACGAACGCTTGAACCTAGAAGAGTAAAAATTGGGCAGCCAAGTGGGCTTAGTGAACTGATCATTACCACCAAGTATCATCAAGTTTTGGTGAAAAAATGTTTGCTGAGATTTCAGCAAACTAGTAGTTTTTTGGAAGCTTGGCAACCCCTTTAAAACGAAAGTGTTTTTCGCCAGTCTCTGCATGGGGTACTTCAAGAGGAAACAAACCATAGAGATAGAACTTAGAACTACTTCATTTGGTCAAGTTTCAAGGAGCTAGCACAAACCGTGTTTGATTTAGAATTCCAAACACAGCTATCTATGTTGGAGAAAACAGAGTGAAACCTAAAAATTCAAACAGTCACTGGCAACGAAAGCTTCAACCTAGAAGAATAAAATTTGGGCAGCCAAGTGGGATTAGTGAACTGATCATTACCACCAAGTATCATCAAGATTTGGTGAAAAAATGTTTGCTGAGATTTCAGCAAACGAGTAGTTTTTTGGAAGCTTGGCAACCCCTTTAAAACGAAAGTGTTTTTCGCCAGTCTCTGCATGGGGTACTTCAAGAGGAAAAAAACCATAGAGATAGAACTTAGAACTACTTCATTTGGTCAAGTTTCAAGGAGCTAGCACAAACCGTGTTTGATTTAGAGTTTCAAACACATCTATCTATATAGCAGAAAACAGAGTGAAACCTAAAAATTCAAAGTGTTACTGGAAACGAACGCTTGAACCTACAAGAGTGAAAATTGGGCAGCCAAGTGGGCTTAGTGAACTGATCATTACCACCAAGTATCATCAAGATTTGGTGAAAAAATGTTTGCTGAGATTTCAGCAAACTAGTAGTTTTTTGGAAGCATGGCAACCCCTTTAAAACGAAAGTGTTTTTCGCCAGTTTCTGCATAAGGTACTTCAAGAGGAAACAAAGCATAGAGATAGAACTTAGAACTACTTCATTTTGTCAAGTTTCAAGGAGCTAGCACAAACCGTGTTTGATTTAGAGTTTCAAACACATCTATCTATATAGCAGAAAACAGAGTGAAACCTAAAAATTCAAAGTGTTACTGGAAACGAACGCTTGAACTTACAAGAGTGAAAATTGGGCAGCCAAGTGGGCTTAGTGAACTGATCATTACCACCAAGTATCATCAAGATTTGGTGAAAAAATGTTTGCTGAGATTTCAGCAAACGAGTTTTTTGGAAGCTTGGCAACCCCTTTCAAACGAAAGTGTTTTTCCCCAGTCTCTGCATGGGGTACTTCAAGAGGAAACAAACCATAGAGATAGAACTTAGAACTACTTCATTTGGTCAAGTTTCAAGGAGCTAGCACAAACCGTGTTTGATTTAGAGTTTCAAAGACATCTATCTATATAGCAGAAAACAGAGTGAAACCTAATATTTCAACGTGTTACTGGAAACGAACGCTTGAACCTAGAAGAGTAAAAATTGGGCAGCCAAGTGGGCTTAGTGAACTGATCATTACCACCAAGTATCATCAAGTTTTGGTGAAAAAATGTTTGCTGAGATTTCAGCAAACTAGTAGTTTTTTGGAAGCTTCTCAACCCCTTTAAAACGAAAGTGTTTTTCGCCAGTCTCTGCATGGGGTACTTCAAGAGGAAACAAACCATAGAGATAGAACTTAGAACTACTTCATTTGGTCAAGTTTCAAGGAGCTAGCACAAACAGTGTTTGATTTAGAGTTTCAACAAGTCTATCTATATAGCAGAAAACAGAGTGAAACCTAAAAATTCAAAGTGTTACTGGAAACGAACGCTTGAACCTAGAAGAGTGAAAATTGGGCAGCCAAGTGGGCTTAGTGAACTGATCATTAACACCAAGTATCATCAAGATTTGGTGAAAAAATGTTTGCTGAGATTTCAGCAAACGAGTAGTTTTTTGGAAGCTTGGCAACTCCTTTCAAACGAAAGTGTTCTTCGCCAGTCTCTGCATGGGGTACTTCAAGAGGAAACAAACCATAGAGATAGAACTTGGAACTACTTGATTTTGTCAAGTTTCACGGAGCTAGCACAGACCGTGTTTGATTTAGAGTTTCAAAGACATCTATCTATATAGCAGAAAACAGAGTGAAACCTAAAATTTCAAAGTGTTACTGGAAACGAACGCTTGAACCTAGAAGAGTAAAAATTGGGCAGCCAAGTGGGCTTAGTGAACTGATCATTACCACCAAGTATCATCAAGTTTTGGTGAAAAAATGTTTGCTGAGATTTCAGCAAACTAGTAGTTTTTTTTAAGCTTGGCAACCCCTTTAAAACGAAAGTGTTTTTCGCCAGTCTCTGCATGGGGTACTTCAAGAGGAAACAAACCATAGAGATAGAACTTAGAACTACTTCATTTGGTCAAGTTTCAAAAAGCTAGCACAAACCGTGTTTGATTTAGAGTTTCAACACATCTATCTATGTGGCAGAAAACAGAGTGAAACCTAAAAATTCAAAGTGTTACTGGAAACGAACGCTTGAACCTAGAAGAGTGAAAATTGGGCAGCCAAGTCTTCTTAGTGAACTGATCATTACCACCAAGTATCATCAAGATTTGGTGAAAAAATGTTTGCTGAGACTTCAGCAAACTAGAAGTTTTTTGGAAGCTTGGCAACCCCTTTCAAACGAAAGTGTTCTTCGCCAGTCTCTGCATGGGGTACTTCAAGAGGAAACAAACCATGGAGATAGAATTTAGAACTGCTTCATTTTGTCAAGTTTCACGGAGCTAGCACAAACCGTGTTTGATTTAGAGTTTCAAACACATCTATCTATATAGCAGAAAACAGAGTGAAACCTAAAAATTCAAAGTTTTACTGGAAACGAACGCTTGAACCTAGAAGAGTGAAAGTTGGGCAGCCAAGTGGGCTTAGTGAACTGATCATTACCACCAAGTATCATCAGGTTTTGGTGAAAAAATGTTTGCTGAGATTTCAGCAAACGAGTAGTTTTTTGGAAGCTTGGCAACCCCTTTCAAACGAAAGTGTTGTTCGCCATTCTCTGCATGGGGTACTTCAAGAAGAAACAAACCATAGAGATAGAACTTAGAACTACTTCATTTTGTCAAGTTTCACGGAGCTAGCACAAACCGTGTTTGATTTAGAGTTTCAAACACATCTTTCTATATAGCAGAAAACAGAGTGAAACCTAAAAATTCAAACTGTTACTGGAAACGAACGTTTGAACCTAGAAGAGTGAACGTTGGGCAGCCAAGTGGGATTAGTGAACTGATCATTACCACCAAGTATCATCAAGATTTGGTGAAAAAATGTTTGCTGAGATTTCAGCAAACTAGTAGTTTTTTGGAAGCTTGGCAACCCCTTTCAAACGAAAGTGTTTTTCGCCAGTCTCTGCATGGGGTACTTCAAGAGGAAACAAACCATAGAGATAGAACTTAGAACTACTTCATTTGGTCAAGTTTCAAGGAGCTAGCACAAACCGTGTTTGATTTAGAGTTTCAAAGACATCTATCTATATAGCAGAAAACAGAGTGAAACCTAATATTTCAACGTGTTACTGGAAACGAACGCTTGCACCTAGAAGAGTAAAAATTGGGCAGCCAAGTGGGCTTAGTGAACTGATCATTACCACCAAGTATCATCAAGTTTTGGTGAAAAAATGTTTGCTGAGATTTCAGCAAACTAGTAGTTTTTTGGAAACTTGGCAACCCCTTTAAAACGAAAGTGTTTTTCGCCAGTCTCTGCATGGGGTACTTCAAGAGGAAACAAACCATAGAGTTAGAACTTAGAACTACTTCATTTGGTCAAGTTTCAAGGAGCTAGCACAAACCGTGTTTGATTTAGAGTTTCAAAGACATCTATCTATATAGCAGAAAACAGAGTGAAACCTAATATTTCAACGTGTTACTGGAAACGAACGCTTGAACCTAGAAGAGTAAAAATTGGGCAGCCACGTGGGCTTAGTGAACTGATCATTACCACCAAGTATCATCAAGTTTTGGTGAAATAATGTTTGCTGAGATTTCAGCAAACTAGTAGTTTTTTGGAAGCTTGGCAACCCCTTTAAAACGAAAGTGTTTTTCGCCAGTCTCTGCATGGGGTACTTCAAGAGGAAACAAACCATAGAGATAGAACTTAGAACTACTTCATTTGGTCAAGTTTCAAGGAGCTAGCACAAACAGTGCTTGATTTGGAGTTTCAACAAGTCTATCTATATAGCAGAAAACAGAGTGAAACCTAAAAATTCAAAGTGTTACTTGAAACGAACGCTTGAACCTAGAAGAGTGAAAATTGGGCAGCCAAGTGGGCTTAGTGAACTGATCATTAACACCAAGTATCATCAAGATTTGGTGAAAAAATGTTTGCTGAGATTTCAGCAAACGAGTAGTTTTTTGGAAGCTTGGCAACCCCTTTCAAACGAAAGTGTTCTTCGCCAGTCTCTGCATGGGGTACTTCAAGAGGAAACAAACCATAGAGATAGAACTTAGAACTACTTGATTTTGTCAAGTTTCACGGAGCTAGCACAAACCGTGTTTGATTTAGAGTTTCAAAGACATCTATCTATATAGCAGAAAACAGAGTGAAACCTAAAATTTCAAAGTGTTACTGGAAACGAACGCTTGAACCTAGAAGAGTAAAAATTGGGCAGCCAAGTGGGCTTAGTGAACTGATCATTACCACCAAGTATCATCAAGTTTTGGTGAAAAAATGTTTGCTGAGATTTCAGCAAACTAGTAGTTTCTTTTAAGCTTGGCAACCCCTTTAAAACGAAAGTGTTTTTCGCCAGTCTCTGCATGGGGTACTTCAAGAGGAAACAAACCATAGAGATAGAACATAGAACTACTTCATTTGGTCAAGTTTCAAGGAGCTAGCACAAACCGTGTTTGATTTAGAGTTTCAACACATCTATCTATATAGCAGAAAACAGAGTGAAACCTAAAAATACAAAGTGTTACTGGAAACGAACGCTTGAACCTAGAAGAGTGAAAATTGGGCAGCCAAGTGGGCTTAGTGAACTGATCATTACCACCAAGTATCATCAAGATTTGGTGAAAAAATGTTTGCTGAGATTTCAGCAAACTAGTAGTTTTTTGGAAGCTTGGCAACACCTTTCAAACGAAAGTGTTCTTCGCCAGTCTCTGCATGGGGTACTTCAAGAGGAAACAAACCATAGAGATAGAACTCAGAACTACTTCATTTTGTCAAGTTTCAATGAGCTAGCACAAACCGTGTTTGATTTAGAGTTTCAAACACATCTATCTATATAGCAGAAAACAGAGTGAAACCTAAAAATTCAAACTGTTACTGGAAACGAACGCTTGAACCTAGAAGAGTGAAAGTTGGGCAGCCAAGTGGGATTAGTGAACTGATCATTACCACCAAGTATCATCAAGATTTGGTGAAAAAATGTTTGCTGAGATTTCAGCAAACTAGTAGTTTTTTGGAAGCTTGGCAACCCCTTTAAAACGAAAGTGTTTTTCGCCAGTCTCTGCATGGGGTACTTCAAGAGGAAACAAACCATAGAGATAGAACTTAGAACTACTTCATTTGGTCAAGTTTCAAGGAGATAGCACAAACCGTGTTTGATTTAGAATTCCAAACACAGCTATCTATGTTGGAGAAAACAGAGTGAAACCTAAAAATTCAAACAGTCACTGGCAACGAAAGCTTCAACCTAGAAGAATAAAATTTGGGCAGCCAAGTGGGATTAGTGAACTGATCATTACCACCAAGTATCATCAAGATTTGGTGAAAAAATGTTTGCTGAGATTTCAGCAAACGAGTAGTTTTTTGGAAGCTTGGCAACCCCTTTAAAACGAAAGTGTTTTTCGCCAGTCTCTGCATGGGGTTCTTCAAGAGGAAAAAAACCATAGAGATAGAACTTAGAACTACTGCATTTGGTCAAGTTTCAAGGAGCTAGCACAAACCGTGTTTGATTTAGAGTTTCAAACACATCTATCTATATAGCAGAAAACAGAGTGAAACCTAAAAATTCAAAGTGTTACTGGAAACGAACGCTTGAACCTACAAGAGTGAAAATTGGGCAGCCAAGTGGGCTTAGTGAACTAATCATTACCACCAAGTATCATCAAGATTTGGTGAAAAAATGTTTGCTGAGATTTCAGCAAACTAGTAGTTTTGTGGAAGCATGGCAACCCCTTTAAAACGAAAGTGTTTTTCGCCAGTTTCTGCATGGGGTACTTCAAGAGGAAACAAAGCATAGAGATAGAACTTAGAACTACTTCATTTTGTCAAGTTTCAAGGAGCTAGCACAAACTGTGTTTGATTTAGAGTTTCAAACACATCTATCTATATAGCAGAAAACAGAGTGAAACCTAAAAATTCAAAGTGTTACTGGAAACGAACGCTTGAACTTACAAGAGTGAAAATTGTGCAGCCAAGTGGGCTTAGTGAACTGATCATTACCACCAAGTATCATCAAGATTTGGTGAAAAAATATTTGCTGAGATTTCAGCACACGAGTTTTTTGGAAGCTTGGCAACCCCTTTCAAACCAAAGTGTTTTTCCCCAGTCTCTGCATGGGGTACTTCAAGAGGAAACAAACCATAGAGATAGAACTTAGAACTACTTCATTTGGTCAAGTTTCAAGGAGCTAGCACAAACCGTGTTTGATTTAGAGTTTCAAAGACATCTATCTATATAGCAGAAAACAGAGTGAAACCTAATATTTCAACGTGTTACTGGAAACGAACGCTTGAACCTAGAAGAGTAAAAATTGGGCAGCCAAGTGGGCTTAGTGAACTGATCATTACCACCAAGTATCATCAAGTTTTGGTGAAAAAATGTTTGCTGAGATTTCAGCAAACTAGTAGTTTTTTGGAAGCTTCTCAACCCCTTTAAAACGAAAGTGTTTTTCGCCAGTCTCTGCATGGGGTACTTCAAGAGGAAACAAACCATAGAGATAGAACTTAGAACTACTTCATTTGGTCAAGTTTCAAGGAGCTAGCACAAACAGTGTTTGATTTAGAGTTTCAACAAGTCTATCTATATAGCAGAAAACAGAGTGAAACCTAAAAATTCAAAGTGTTACTGGAAACGAACGCTTGAACCTAGAAGAGTGAAAATTGGGCAGCCAAGTGGGCTTAGTGAACTGATCATTAACACCAAGTATCATCAAGATTTGGTGAAAAAATGTTTGCTGAGATTTCAGCAAACGAGTAGTTTTTTGGAAGCTTGGCAACCCCTTTCAAACGAAAGTGTTCTTCGCCAGTCTCTGCTTGGGGTACTTCAAGAGGAAACAAACCATAGAGATAGAACTTGGAACTACTTGATTTTGTCAAGTTTCACGGAGCTAGCACAGACCGTGTTTGATTTAGAGTTTCAAAGACATCTATCTATATAGCAGAAAACAGAGTGAAACCTAAAATTTCAAAGTGTTACTGGAAACGAACGCTTGAACCTAGAAGAGTAAAAATTGGGCAGCCAAGTGGGCTTAGTGAACTGATCATTACCACCAAGTATCATCAAGTTTTGGTGAAAAAATATTTGCTGAGATTTCAGCAAACTAGTAGTTTTTTTTAAGCTTGGCAACCCCTTTAAAACGAAAGTGTTTTTCGCCAGTCTCTGCATGGGGTACTTCAAGAGGAAACAAACCATAGAGATAGAACTTAGAACTACTTCATTTGGTCAAGTTTCAAAAAGCTAGCACAAACCGTGTTTGATTTAGAGTTTCAACACATCTATCTATGTGGCAGAAAACAGAGTGAAACCTAAAAATTCAAAGTGTTACTGGAAACGAACGCTTGAACCTAGAAGAGTGAAAATTGGGCAGCCAAGTCTTCTTAGTGAACTGATCATTACCACCAAGTATCATCAAGATTTGGTGAAAAAATGTTTGCTGAGACTTCAGCAAACTAGTAGTTTTTTGGAAGCTTGGCAACCCCTTTCAAACGAAAGTGTTCTTCGCCAGTCTCTGCATGGGGTACTTCAAGAGGAAACAAACCATAGAGATAGAATTTAGAACTACTTCATTTTGTCAAGTTTCACGGAGCTAGCACAAACCGTGTTTGATTTAGAGTTTCAAACACATCTATCTATATAGCAGAAAACAGAGTGAAACCTAAAAATTCAAAGTTTTACTGGAAACGAACGCTTGAACCTAGAAGAGTGAAAGTTGGGCAGCCAAGTGGGCTTAGTGAACTGATCATTACCACCAAGTATCATCAGGTTTTGGTGAAAAAATGTTTGCTGAGATTTCAGCAAACGAGTAGTTTTTTGGAAGCTTGGCAACCCCTTTCAAACGAAAGTGTTGTTCGCCATTCTCTGCATGGGGTACTTCAAGAGGAAACAAACCATAGAGATAGAACTTAGAACTACTTCATTTTGTCAAGTTTCACGGAGCTAGCACAAACCGTGTTTGATTTAGAGTTTCAAACACATCTTTCTATATAGCAGAAAACAGAGTGAAACCTAAAAATTCAAACTGTTACTGGAAACGAGCGTTTGAACCTAGAAGAGTGAACGTTGGGCAGCCAAGTGGGATTAGTGAACTGATCATTACCACCAAGTATCATCAAGATTTGGTGAAAAAATGTTTGCTGAGATTTCAGCAAACTAGTAGTTTTTTGGAAGCTTGGCAACCCCTTTCAAACGAAAGTGTTTTTCGCCAGTCTCTGCATGGGGTACTTCAAGAGGAAACAAACCATAGAGATAGAACTTAGAACTACTTCATTTGGTCAAGTTTCAAGGAGCTAGCACAAACCGTGTTTAATTTAGAGTTTCAAAGACATCTATCTATATAGCAGAAAACAGAGTGAAACCTAATATTTCAACGTGTTACTGGAAACGAACGCTTGCACCTAGAAGAGTAAAAATTGGGCAGCCAAGTGGGCTTAGTGAACTGATCATTACCACCAAGTATCATCAAGTTTTGGTGAAAAAATGTTTGCTGAGATTTCAGCAAACTAGTAGTTTTTTGGAAACTTGGCAACCCCTTTAAAACGAAAGTGTTTTTCGCCAGTCTCTGCATGGGGTACTTCAAGAGGAAACAAACCATAGAGATAGAACATAGAACTACTTCATTTGGTCAAGTTTCAAGGAGCTAGCACAAACCGTGTTTGATTTAGAGTTTCAACACATCTATCTATATAGCAGAAAACAGAGTGAAACCTAAAACTACAAAGTGTTACTGGAAACGAACGCTTGAACCTAGAAGAGTGAAAATTGGGCAGCCAAGTGGGCTTAGTGAACTGATCATTACCACCAAGTATCATCAAGATTTGGTAAAAAAATGTTTGCTGAGATTTCAGCAAACTAGTAGTTTTTTGGAAGCTTGGCAACACCTTTCAAACGAAAGTGTTCTTCGCCAGTCTCTGCATGGGGTACTTCAAGAGGAAACAAACCATAGAGATAGAACTTAGAACTACTTCATTTTGTCAAGTTTCATGGAGCTAGCACAAACCGTGTTTGATTTAGAGTTTCAAACACATCTATCTATATAGCAGAAAACAGAGTGAAACCTAAAAATTCAAACTGTTACTGGAAACGAACGCTTGAACCTAGAAGAGTGAAAGTTGGGCAGCCAAGTGGGATTAGTGAACTGATCATTACCACCAAGTATCATCAAGATTTGGTGAAAAAATGTTTGCTGAGATTTCAGCAAACTAGTAGTTTTTTGGAAGCTTGGCAACCCCTTTCAAACGAAAGTGTTTTTCGCCAGTCTCTGCATGGGGTACTTCAAGAGGAAACAAACCATAGAGATAGAACTTAGAACTACTTCATTTGGTCAAGTTTCAAGGAGCTAGCACAAACCGTGTTTGATTTAGAATTCCAAACACAGCTATCTATGTTGGAGAAAACAGAGTGAAACCTAAAAATTCAAACAGTCACTGGCAACGAAAGCTTCAACCTAGAAGAATAAAATTTGGGCAGCCAAGTGGGATTAGTGAACTGATCATTACCACCAAGTATCATCAAGATTTGGTGAAAAAATGTTTGCTGAGATTTCAGCAAACGAGTAGTTTTTTGGAAGCTTGGCAACCCCTTTAAAACGAAAGTGTTTTTCGCCAGTCTCTGCATGGGGTACTTCAAGAGGAAACAAACCATAGAGATAGAACTTAGAACTACTTCATTTGGTCAAGTTTCAAGGAGCTAGCACAAACCGTGTTTGATTTAGAGTTTCAAAGACATCTATCTATATAGCAGAAAACAGAGTGAAACCTAATATTTCAACGTGTTACTGGAAACGAACGCTTGCACCTAGAAGAGTAAAAATTGGGCAGCCAAGTGGGCTTAGTGAACTGATCATTACCACCAAGTATCATCAAGTTTTGGTGAAAAAATGTTTGCTGAGATTTCAGCAAACTAGTAGTTTTTTGGAAACTTGGCAACCCCTTTAAAACGAAAGTGTTTTTCGCCAGTCTCTGCATGGGGTACTTCAAGAGGAAACAAACCATAGAGATAGAACATAGAACTACTTCATTTGGTCAAGTTTCAAGGAGCTAGCACAAACCGTGTTTGATTTAGAGTTTCAACACATCTATCTATATAGCAGAAAACAGAGTGAAACCTAAAAATACAAAGTGTTACTGGAAACGAACGCTTGAACCTAGAAGAGTGAAAATTGGGCAGCCAAGTGGGCTTAGTGAACTGATCATTACCACCAAGTATCATCAAGATTTGGTGAAAAAATGTTTGCTGAGATTTCAGCAAACTAGTAGTTTTTTGGAAGCTTGGCAACCCCTTTCAAACGAAAGTGTTCTTCGCCAGTCTCTGCATGGGGTACTTCAAGAGGAAACAAACCATAGAGATAGAACTTAGAACTACTTCATTTTGTCAAGTTTCACGGAGCTAGCACAAACCGTGTTTGATTTAGAGTTTCAAAGACATCTATCTATATATCAGAAAACAGAGTGAAACCTAAAATTTCAAAGTGTTACTGGAAACGACCGCTTGAACCTAGAAGAGTAAAAATTGGGCAGCCAAGTGGGCTTAGTGAACTGATCATTACCACCAAGTATCATCAAGTTTTGGTGAAAAAATGGTTGCTGAGATATCAGCAAACTAGTAGTTTTTTTTAAGCTTGGCAACCCCTTTAAAACGAAAGTGTTTTTCGCCAGTCTCTGCATGGGGTACTTCAAGAGGAAACAAACCATAGAGATAGAACTTGGAACTACTTGATTTTGTCAAGTTTCACGGAGCTAGCACAGACCGTGTTTGATTTAGAGTTTCAAAGACATCTATCTATATAGCAGAAAACAGAGTGAAACCTAAAATTTCAAAGTGTTACTGGAAACGAACGCTTGAACCTAGAAGAGTAAAAATTGGGCAGCCAAGTGGGCTTAGTGAACTGATCATTACCACCAAGTATCATCAAGTTTTGGTGAAAAAATGTTTGCTGAGATTTCAGCAAACTAGTAGTTTTTTTTAAGCTTGGCAACCCCTTTAAAACGAAAGTGTTTTTCGCCAGTCTCTGCATGGGGTACTTCAAGAGGAAACAAACCATAGAGATAGAACTTAGAACTACTTCATTTGGTCAAGTTTCAAAAAGCTAGCACAAACCGTGTTTGATTTAGAGTTTCAACACATCTATCTATGTGGCAGAAAACAGAGTGAAACCTAAAAATTCAAAGTGTTACTGGAAACGAACGCTTGAACCTAGAAGAGTGAAAATTGGGCAGCCAAGTCTTCTTAGTGAACTGATCATTATCACCAAGTATCATCAAGATTTGGTGAAAAAATGTTTGCTGAGACTTCAGCAAACTAGTAGTTTTTTGGAAGCTTGGCAACCCCTTTCAAACGAAAGTGTTCTTCGCCAGTCTCTGCATGGGGTACTTCAAGAGGAAACAAACCATAGAGATAGAATTTAGAACTACTTCATTTTGTCAAGTTTCACGGAGCTAGCACAAACCGTGTTTGATTTAGAGTTTCAAACACATCTATCTATATAGCAGAAAACAGAGTGAAACCTAAAAATTCAAAGTTTTACTGGAAACGAACGCTTGAACCTAGAAGAGTGAAAGTTGGGAAGCCAAGTGGGCTTAGTGAACTGATCATTACCACCAAGTATCATCAGGTTTTGGTGAAAAAATGTTTGCTGAGATTTCAGCAAACGAGTAGTTTTTTGGAAGCTTGGCAACCCCTTTCAAACGAAAGTGTTGTTCGCCATTCTCTGCATGGGGTACTTCAAGAGGAAACAAACCATAGAGATAGAACTTAGAACTACTTCATTTTGTCAAGTTTCACGGAGCTAGCACAAACCGTGTTTGATTTAGAGTTTCAAACACATCTTTCTATATAGCAGAAAACAGAGTGAAACCTAAAAATTCAAACTGTTACTGGAAACGAACGTTTGAACCTAGAAGAGTGAACGTTGGGCAGCCAAGTGGGATTAGTGAACTGATCATTACCACCAAGTATCATCAAGATTTGGTGAAAAAATGTTTGCTGAGATTTCAGCAAACTAGTAGTTTTTTGGAAGCTTGGCAACCCCTTTCAAACGAAAGTGTTTTTCGCCAGTCTCTGCATGGGGTACTTCAAGAGGAAACAAACCATAGAGATAGAACTTAGAACTACTTCATTTGGTCAAGTTTCAAGGAGCTAGCACAAACCGTGTTTAATTTAGAGTTTCAAAGACATCTATCTATATAGCAGAAAACAGAGTGAAACCTAATATTTCAACGTGTTACTGGAAACGAACGCTTGCACCTAGAAGAGTAAAAATTGGGCAGCCAAGTGGGCTTAGTGAACTGATCATTACCACCAAGTATCATCAAGTTTTGGTGAAAAAATGGTTGCTGAGATTTCAGCAAACTAGTAGTTTTTTTTAAGCTTGGCAACCCCTTTAAAACGAAAGTGTTTTTCGCCAGTCTCTGCATGGGGTACTTCAAGAGGAAACAAACCATAGAGATAGAACATAGAACTACTTCATTTGGTCAAGTTTCAAGGAGCTAGCACAAACCGTGTTTGATTTAGAGTTTCAACACATCTATCTATATAGCAGAAAACAGAGTGAAACCTAAAAATACAAAGTGTTACTGGAAACGAACGCTTGAACCTAGAAGAGTGAAAATTGGGCAGCCAAGTGGGCTTAGTGAACTGATCATTACCACCAAGTATCATCAAGATTTGGTGAAAAAATGTTTGCTGAGATTTCAGCAAACTAGTAGTTTTTTGGAAGCTTGGCAACACCTTTCAAACGAAAGTGTTCTTCGCCAGTCTCTGCATGGGGTACTTCAAGAGGAAACAAACCATAGAGATAGAACTTAGAACTACTTCATTTTGTCAAGTTTCATGGAGCTAGCACAAACCGTGTTTGATTTAGAGTTTCAAACACATCTATCTATATAGCAGAAAACAGAGTGAAACCTAAAAATTCAAACTGTTACTGGAAACGAACGCTTGAACCTAGAAGAGTGAAAGTTGGGCAGCCAAGTGGGATTAGTGAACTGATCATTACCACCAAGTATCATCAAGATTTGGTGAAAAAATGTTTGCTGAGATTTCAGCAAACTAGTAGTTTTTTGGAAGCTTGGCAACCCCTTTCAAACGAAAGTGTTTTTCGCCAGTCTCTGCATGGGGTACTTCAAGAGGAAACAAACCATAGAGATAGAACTTAGAACTACTTCATTTGGTCAAGTTTCAAGGAGCTAGCACAAACCGTGTTTGATTTAGAATTCCAAACACAGCTATCTATGTTGGAGAAAACAGAGTGAAACCTAAAAATTCAAACAGTCACTGGCAACGAAAGCTTCAACCTAGAAGAATAAAATTTGGGCATCCAAGTGGGATTAGTGAACTGATCATTACCACCAAGTATCATCAAGATTTGGTGAAAAAATGTTTGCTGAGATTTCAGCAAACGAGTAGTTTTTTGGAAGCTTGGCAACCCCTTTAAAACGAAAGTGTTTTTCGCCAGTCTCTGCATGGGGTACTTCAAGAGGAAACAAACCATAGAGATAGAACTTAGAACTACTTCATTTGGTCAAGTTTCAAGGAGCTAGCACAAACCGTGTTTGATTAAGAGTTTCAAAGACATCTATCTATATAGCAGAAAACAGAGTGAAACCTAATATTTCAACGTGTTACTGGAAACGAACGCTTGCACCTAGAAGAGTAAAAATTGGGCAGCCAAGTGGGCTTAGTGAACTGATCATTACCACCAAGTATCATCAAGTTTTGGTGAAAAAATGTTTGCTGAGATTTCAGCAAACTAGTAGTTTTTTGGAAACTTGGCAACCCCTTTAAAACGAAAGTGTTTTTCGCCAGTCTCTGCATGGGGTACTTCAAGAGGAAACAAACCATAGAGATAGAACATAGAACTACTTCATTTGGTCAAGTTTCAAAGAGCTAGCACAAACCGTGTTTGATTTAGAGTTTCAACACATCTATCTATATAGCAGAAAACAGAGTGAAACCTAAAAATACAAAGTGTTACTGGAAACGAACGCTTGAACCTAGAAGAGTGAAAATTGGGCAGCCAAGTGGGCTTAGTGAACTGATCATTACCACCAAGTATCATCAAGATTTGGTGAAAAAATGTTTGCTGAGATTTCAGCAAACTAGTAGTTTTTTGGAAGCTTGGCAACCCCTTTCAAACGAAAGTGTTCTTCGCCAGTCTCTGCATGGGGTACTTCAAGAGGAAACAAACCATAGAGATAGAACTTAGAACTACTTCATTTTGTTAAGTTTCACGGAGCTAGCACAAACCGTGTTTGATTTAGAGTTTCAAAGACATCTATCTATATATCAGAAAACAGAGTGAAACCTAAAATTTCAAAGTGTTACTGGAAACGACCGCTTGAACCTAGAAGAGTAAAAATTGGGCAGCCAAGTGGGCTTAGTGAACTGATCATTACCACCAAGTATCATCAAGTTTTGGTGAAAAAATGGTTGCTGAGATTTCAGCAAACTAGTAGTTTTTTTTAAGCTTGGCAACCCCTTTAAAACGAAAGTGTTTTTCGCCAGTCTCTGCATGGGGTACTTCAAGAGGAAACAAACCATAGAGATAGAACATAGAACTACTTCATTTGGTCAAGTTTCAAGGAGCTAGCACAAACCGTGTTTGATTTAGAGTTTCAACACATCTATCTATATAGCAGAAAACAGAGTGAAACCTAAAAATACAAAGTGTTACTGGAAACGAACGCTTGAACCTAGAAGAGTGAAAATTGGGCAGCCAAGTGGGCTTAGTGAACTGATCATTACCACCAAGTATCATCAAGATTTGGTGAAAAAATGTTTGCTGAGATTTCAGCAAACTAGTAGTTTTTTGGAAGCTTGGCAACACCTTTCAAACGAAAGTGTTCTTCGCCAGTCTCTGCATGGGGTACTTCAAGAGGAAACAAACAATAGAGATAGAACTTAGAACTACTTCATTTGGTCAAGTTTCACGGAGATAGCACAAACCGTGTTTGATTTAGAATTCCAAACACAGCTATCTATGTTGGAGAAAACAGAGTGAAACCTAAAAATTCAAACAGTCACTGGCAATGAAAGCTTCAACCTAGAAGAATAAAATTTGGGCAGCCAAGTGGGATTAGTGAACTGATCATTACCACCAAGTATCATCAAGGTTTGGTGAAAAAATGTTTGCTGAGATTTCAGCAAACGAGTAGTTTTTTGGAAGCTTGGCAACCCCTTTCAAACGAAAGTGTTCTTCGCCAGTCTCTGCATGGGATACTTCAAGAGGAAACAAACCATAGAGATAGAACTTAGAACTACCACATTTTGTCAAGTTTCACGGAGCTAGCACAAACCGTGTTTGATTTAGAGTTTCAAACACATCTATCTATATAGCAGAAAACAGAGTGAAACCTAAAATTTCAAAGTGTTACTGAAAACGAACGCTTGAACCTAGAAGATTGAAAGTTGGGCAGCCAAGTGGGATTAGTGAACTGATCATTACCACCAAGAATCATCAAGATTTGGTGAAAAAATGTTTGCTGAGATTTCAGCAAACGAGTAGTTTTTTGGAAGCTTGGCAACCCCTTTAAAACGAAAGTGTTTTTCGCCAGTCTCTGCATGGGGTACTTCAAGAGGAAACAAACCATAGAGATAGAACTTAGAACTACTTAATTTGGTCAAGTTTCAAGGAGCTAGCACAAACCGTGTTTGATTTAGAGTTTCAAACACATCTATCTATATAGCAGAAAACAGAGTGAAACCTAAAATTTCAAACTGTTACTGGAAACGAACGCTTGAACCTAGAAGAGTGAAAATTGGGCAGCCAAGTGGGCTTAGTGAACTGATCATTACCACCAAGTATCATCAAGATTTGTTGAAAAAATGGTTGCTGAGATTTCAGCAAACTAGTAGTTTTTTGGAAGCTTGGCAACCCCTTTCAAACGAAAGTGTTCTTCGCCAGTCTCTGCATGGGGTACTTCAAGAGGAAACAAACCATAGAGATAGAACTTAGAACTACTTCATTTGGTCAAGTTTCACGGAGCTAGCACAAACCGTGTTTGATTTAGAGTTTCAAACACATCTATCTATATAGCATTAAACAGAGTGAAACCTAAAAATTCAAACTGTTACTGGAAACGAACGCTTGAACCTAGAAGATTGAAAGTTGGGCAGCCAAGTGGGATTAGTGAACTGATCATTACCACCAAGAATCATGAAGATTTGGTGAAAAAATGTTTGCTGAGATTTCAGCAAACTAGTAGTTTTTTGGAAGCTTGGCAACCCCTTTCAAACGAAAGTGTTCTTTGCCAGTCTCTGCATGGGGTACTTCAAGAGGAAACAAACCATAGAGATAGAACTTAGAACTACTTCATTTGGTCAAGTTTCAAGGAGCTAGCACAAACCGTGTTTGATTTAGAGTTTAAAACACATCTATCTATAGAGCAGAAAACAGAGTGAAACCTAAAAATTCAAAGTGTTACTGGAAACGAACGCTTGAACCTAGAAGAGTGAAAGTTGGGCAGCCAAGTGGGATTAGTGAACTGATCATTACCACCAAGTATCATCAAGATTTGGTGAAAAAATGTTTGCTGAGATTTCAGCAAACTAGTAGTTTTTTGGAAGCTTGGCAATCCCTTTCAAACGAAAGTGTTTTTCGCCAGTCTCTGCATGGGGTACTTCAAGAGGAAACAAACCATAGAGATAGAACTTAGAACTACTTCATTTGGTCAAGTTTCAAGGAGCTAGCACAAACCGTGTTTGATTTAGAATTCCAAACACAGCTATCTATGTTGGAGAAAACAGAGTGAAACCTAAAAATTCAAACAGTCACTGGCAACGAAAGCTTCAACCTAGAAGAATAAAATTTGGGCAGCCAAGTGGGATTAGTGAACTGATCATTACCACCAAGTATCATCAAGATTTGGTGAAAAAATGTTTGCTGAGATTTCAGCAAACGAGTAGTTTTTTGGAAGCTTGGCAACCCCTTTAAAACGAAAGTGTTTTTCGCCAGTCTCTGCATGGGGTACTTCAAGAGGAAAAAAACCATAGAGATAGAACTTAGAACTACTTCATTTGGTCAAGTTTCAAGGAGCTAGCACAAACCGTGTTTGATTTAGAGTTTCAAACACATCTATCTATATAGCAAAAAACAGAGTGAAACATAAAAATTCAAAGTGTTACTGGAAACGAACGCTTGAACCTACAAGAGTGAAAATTGGGCAGCCAAGTGGGCTTAGTGAACTGATCATTACCACCAAGTATCATCAAGATTTGGTGAAAAAATGTTTGCTGAGATTTCAGCAAACTAGTAGTTTTTTGGAAGCATGGCAACCCCTTTAAAACGAAAGTGTTTTTCGCCAGTTTCTGCATGGGGTACTTCAAGAGGAAACGAAGCATAGAGATAGAACTTAGAACTACTTCATTTTGTCAAGTTTCAAGGAGCTAGCACAAACCGTGTTTGATTTAGAGTTTCAAACACATCTATCTATATAGCAGAAAACAGAGTGAAACCTAAAAATTCAAAGTGTTACTGGAAACGAACGCTTGAACTTACAAGAGTGAAAATTGGGCAGCCAAGTGGGCTTAGTGAACTGATCATTACCACCAAGTATCATCAAGATTTGGTGAAAAAATGTTTGCTGAGATTTCAGCAAACGAGTTTTTTGGAAGCTTGGCAACCCCTTTCAAACGAAAGTGTTTTTCCCCAGTCTCTGCATGGGGTACTTCAAGAGGAAACAAACCATAGAGATAGAACTTAGAACTACTTCATTTGGTCAAGTTTCAAGGAGCTAGCACAAACCGTGTTTGATTTAGAGTTTCAAAGACATCTATCTATATAGCAGAAAACAGAGTGAAACCTAATATTTCAACGTGTTACTGGAAATGAACGCTTGAACCTAGAAGAGTAAAAATTGGGCAGCCAAGTGGGCTTAGTGAACTGATCATTACCACCAAGTATCATCAAGTTTTGGTGAAAAAATGTTTGCTGAGATTTCAGCAAACTAGTAGTTTTTTGGAAGCATGGCAACCCCTTTAAAACGAAAGTGTTTTTCGCCAGTCTCTGCATGGGGTACTTCAAGAGGAAACAAACCATAGAGATAGAACTTAGAACTACTTCATTTGGTCAAGTTTCAATTAGCTAGCACAAACAGTGTTTGATTTAGAGTTTCAACAATCTATCTATATAGCAGAAAACAGAGTGAAACCTAAAAATTCAAAGTGTTACTGGAAACGAACGCTTGAACCTAGAAGAGTGAAAATTGGGCAGCCAAGTGGGCTTAGTGAACTGATCATTAACACCACGTATCATCAAGATTTGGTGAAAAAATGTTTGCTGAGATTTCAGCAAACGAGTAGTTTTTTGGAAGCTTGGCAACCCCTTTCAAACGAAAGTGTTCTTCGCCAGTCTCTGCATGGGGTACTTCAAGAGGAAACAAACCATAGAGATAGAACTTAGAACTACTTCATTTTGTCAAGTTTCACGGAGCTAGCACAAACCGTGTTTGATTTAGAGTTTCAAAGACATCTATCTATATATCAGAAAACAGAGTGAAACCTAAAATTTCAAAGTGTTACTGGAAACGACCGCTTGAACCTAGAAGAGTAAAAATTGGGCAGCCAAGTGGGCTTAGTGAACTGATCATTACCACCAAGTATCATCAAGTTTTGGTGAAAAAATGGTTGCTGAGATTTCAGCAAACTAGTAGTTTTTTTTAAGCTTGGCAACCCCTTTAAAACGAAAGTGTTTTTCGCCAGTCTCTGCATGGGGTACTTCAAGAGGAAACAAACCATAGAGATAGAACATAGAACTACTTCATTTGGTCAAGTTTCAAGGAGCTAGCACAAACCGTGTTTGATTTAGAGTTTCAACACATCTATCTATATAGCAGAAAACA
Organism: Callospermophilus lateralis; assembly: GCF_048772815.1. Classification (NCBI taxonomy): domain Eukaryota; kingdom Metazoa; phylum Chordata; class Mammalia; order Rodentia; family Sciuridae; genus Callospermophilus; species Callospermophilus lateralis. Next base: position 21,789 of record NW_027517693.1, read on the forward strand.
GAGTGAAACCTAAAAATACAAAGTGTTACTGGAAACGAACGCTTGAACCTAGAAGAGTGAAAATTGGGCAGCCAAGTGGGCTTAGTGAACTGATCATTACCACCAAGTATCATCAAGATTTGGTGAAAAAATGTTTGCTGAGATTTCAGCAAACTAGTAGTTTTTTGGAAGCTTGGCAACACCTTTCAAACGAAATTGTTCTTCGCCAGTCTCTGCATGGGGTACTTCAAGAGTAAACAAACCATAGAGATAGAACTTAGAACTACTTCATTTTGTCAAGTTTCACGGAGCTAGCACAAACCGTGTTTGATTTAGAGTTTCAAACACATCTATCTATATAGCAGAAAACAGAGTGAAACCTAAAAATTCAAACTGTTACTGGAAACGAACGCTTGAACCTAGAAGAGTGAAAGTTGGGCAGCCAAGTGGGATTAGTGAACTGATCATTACCACCAAGTATCATCAAGATTTGGTGAAAAAATGTTTGCTGAGATTTCAGCAAACGAGTAGTTTTTTGGAAGCTTGGCAACCCCTTTCAAACGAAAGTGTTTTTCGCCAGTCTCTGCATGGGGTACTTCAAGAGGAAACAAACCATAGAGATAGAATTTAGAACTACTTCATTTGGTCAAGTTTCAAGGAGCTAGCACAAACCGTGTTTGATTTAGAATTCCAAACACAGCTATCTATGTTGGAGAAAACAGAGTGAAACCTAAAAATTCAAACAGTCACTGGCAATGAAAGCTTCAACCTAGAAGAATAAAATTTGGGCAGCCAAGTGGGATTAGTGAACTGATCATTACCACCAAGTATCATCAAGATTTGGTGAAAAAATGTTTGCTGAGATTTCAGCAAACGAGTAGTTTTTTGGAAGCTTGGCAACCCCTTTCAAACGAAAGTGTTCTTCGCCAGTCTCTGCATGGGATACTTCAAGAGGAAACAAACCGTAGAGATAGAACTTAGAACTACTTCATTTTGTCAAGTTTCACGGAGCTAGCACAAACCGTGTTTGATTTAGAGTTTCAAACACATCTATCTATATAGCAGAAAACAGAGTGAAACCTAAAATTTCAAAGTGTTACTGAAAACGAACGCTTGAACCTAGAAGATTGAAAGTTGGGCAGCCAAGTGGGATTAGTGAACTGATCATTACCACCAAGAATCATCAAGATTTGGTGAAAAAATGTTTGCTGAGATTTCAGCAAACGAGTAGTTTTTTGGAAGCTTGGCAACCCCTTTAAAACAAAAGTGTTTTTCGCCAGTCTCTGCATGGGGTACTTCAAGAGGAAACAAACCATAGAGATAGAACTTAGAACTACTTAATTTGGTCAAGTTTCAAGGAGCTAGCACAAACCGTGTTTGATTTAGAGTTTCAAACACATCTATCTATATAGCAGAAAACAGAGTGAAACCTAAAATTTCAAACTGTTACTGGAAACGAACGCTTGAACCTAGAAGAGTGAAAATTGGGCAGCCAAGTGGGCTTAGTGAACTGATCATTACCACCAAGTATCATCAAGATTTGTTGAAAAAATGGTTGCTGAGATTTCAGCAAACTAGTAGTTTTTTGGAAGCTTGGCAACCCCTTTCAAACGAAAGTGTTCTTCGGCAGTCTCTGCATGGGGTACTTCAAGAGGAAACAAACCATAGAGATAGAACTTAGAACTACTTCATTTGGTCAAGTTTCACGGAGCTAGCACAAACCGTGTTTGATTTAGAGTTTCAAACACATCTATCTATATAGCAGAAAACAGAGTGAAACCTAAAAATTCAAACTGTTACTGGAAACGAACGCTTGAACCTAGAAGATTGAAAGTTGGGCAGCCAAGTGGGATTAGTGAACTGATCATTACCACCAAGAATCATGAAGATTTGGTGAAAAAATGTTTGCTGAGATTTCAGCAAACTGGTAGTTTTTTGGAAGCTTGGCAACCCCTTTCAAACGAAAGTGTTCTTTGCCAGTCTCTGCATGGGGTACTTCAAGAGGAAACAAACCATAGAGATAGAACTTAGAACTACTTCATTTGGTCAATTTTCAAGGAGCTAGCACAAACCGTGTTTGATTTAGAGTTTAAAACACATCTATCTATAGAGCAGAAAACAGAGTGAAACCTAAAAATTCAAAGTGTTACTAAAAACGAACGCTTGAACCTAGAAGAGTGAAAATTGGGTAGCCAAGTGGGCTTAGTGAACTGATCATTACCACCAAGTATCATCATGATTTGGTGAAAAAATGTTTGCTGAGGTTTCAGCAAACTACTAGTTTTTTGGAAGCTTGGCAACCCCTTTCAAACGAAAGTGTTTTTCGCCAGTCTCTGCATGGGGTACTTCAAGAGGAAACAAACCATAGAGATAGAACTTAGAACTACTTCATTTGGTCAAGTTTCAAGGAGCTAGCACAAACCGTGTTTGATTTAGAATTCCAAACACAGCTATCTATGTAGGAGAAAACAGAGTGAAACCTAAATATTCAAACTGTTACTGGAAACGAATGCTTCAACCTAGAAGAATAAAAATTGGGCAGCCAAGTGGGGTTAGTGAACTGATCATTACCACCAAGAATCATCAATATTTGGTTAAAAAATGTTTGCTGAGATTTCAGCAAACTAGTAGTTTTTTGGAAGCTTGGCAACCCCTTTCAAACGAAAGTGTTTTTCGCCAGTCTCTGCATGGGGTACTTCAAGAGGAATCAAACCATAGAGATAGAACTTACAACTTATTCATTTTATCAAGTTTCAAGGAGGTAGCACAAACCCTGTTTGATTTAGAGTTTCAAAGACATCTATCTATATAGCAGAAAACAGAATGAAACCTAAAATTTCAAAGTGTTACTGGAAACGAACGCTTGAACCTAGAAGAGTTTAAATTGGGCAGCCAAGTGGGCTTGGTGAACTGATCATTACCACCAAGTATCATCAAGTTTTGGTGAAAAAATGTTTGCTCAGATTTCAGCAAACTAGTAGTTTTTTGGAAGGTTGGCAACCCCTTTAAAACGAAAGTGTTTTTCGCCTGTCTCTGCATGGGGTACTTCAAGAGGAAACAAACCATAGAGATAGAACTTAGAACTACTTCATTTGGTCAAGTTTCAAGGAGCTAGCACAAACCGTGTTTGATTTAGAATTCCAAACACAGCTATCTATGTAGGAGAAAACAGAGTGAAACCTAAAAATTCAAACAGTCACTGGAAACGAAAGCTTCAACCTAGAAGAATAAAATTTGGGCAGCCAAGTGGGATTAGTGAACTGATCATTACCACCAAGTATCATCAAGTTTTGGTGAAAAAATGTTTGCTGAGATTTCAGCAAACTAGTAGTTTTTTGGAAGCTTGGCAACCCCTTTAAAACGAAAGTGTTTTTCGCCAGTCTCTGCATGGGGTACTTCAAGAGGAAACAAACCATAGAGATAGAACTTAGGACTACTTCATTTGGTCAAGTTTCACGGAGCTAGCACAAACCGTGTTTGATTTAGAGTTTCAAACACATCTATCTATATAGCAGAAAACAGAGTGAAACCTAAAAATTCAAACAGTTACTGGAAACGAACGCTTGAACCTAGAAGAGTGAAAGTTGGGCAGCCAAGTGGGATTAGTGAACTGATCATTACCACCAAGTATCATCAAGATTTGGTGAAAAAATGTTTGCTCAGATTTCAGCAAACTAGTAGTTTTTTGGAAGCATGGCAACCCCTTTCAAACGAAAGTGTTTTTCGCCAGTTTCTGCATGGGGTACTTCAAGAGGAAACAAACCATAGAGATAGAACTTAGAACTACTTCATTTGGTCAAGTTTCAAGGAGCTAGCACAAACCGTGTTTGATTTAGAGTTTCAAAGACATCTATCTATATAACAGAAAACAGAGTGAAACCTAAAATTTCAAAGTGTTACTCTAAACGAACGCTTGAACCTAGAAGAGTAAAAATTGGGCAACCAAGTGGGCTTAGTGAACTGATCACTACCACCAAGTATCATCAAGTTTTGGTGAAAAAATGTTTGCTGAGATTTCAGCAAACTAGTATTTTTTTGGAAGCTTGGCAACCCCTTTCAAACGAAAGTGTTTTTCGCCAGTCTCTGCATGGGGTACTTCAAGAGGAAACAAACCATAGAGATAGAACTTAGAACTACTTCATTTGGTCAAGTTTCAAGGAGCTAGCACAAACCGTGTTTGATTTAGACTTTCAAACACATCTATCTATATAGCAGAAAACAGAGTGAAACCTAAAAATTCAAAGTGTTACTGGAAACGAACGCTTGAACCTAGAAGAGTGAAAATTGGGCAGCCAAGTGGGCTTAGTGAACTGATCATTACCACCAAGTATCATCAAGATTTGGTGAAAAAATGTTTGCTGAGATTTCAGCAAACGAGTAGTTTTTTGGAAGCTTGGCAACCCCTTTCAAACGAAAGTGTTCTTCGGCAGTCTCTGCATGGGGTACTTCAAGAGGAAACAAACCATAGAGATAGAACTTAGAACTACTTCATTTGGTCAAGTTTCACGGAGCTAGCACAAACCGTGTTTGATTTAGAGTTTCAAACACATCTATCTATATAGCAGAAAACAGAGTGAAACCTAAAAATTCAAACTGTTACTGGAAACGAACGCTTGAACCTAGAAGATTGAAAGTTGGGCAGCCAAGTGGGATTAGTGAACTGATCATTACCACCAAGAATCATGAAGATTTGGTGAAAAAATGTTTGCTGAGATTTCAGCAAACTAGTAGTTTTTTGGAAGCTTGGCAACCCCTTTCAAACGAAAGTGTTCTTTGCCAGTCTCTGCATGGGGTACTTCAAGAGGAAACAAACCATAGAGATAGAACTTAGAACTACTTCATTTTGTCAAGTTTCAAGGAGCTAGCACAAACCGTGTTTGATTTAGAGTTTAAAACACATCTATCTATAGAGCAGAAAACAGAGTGAAACCTAAAAATTCAAAGTGTTCCTAAAAACGAACGCTTGAACCTAGAAGAGTGAAAATTGGGTAGCCACGTGGGCTTAGTGAACTGATCATTACCACCAAGTATCATCATGATTTGGTGAAAAAATGTTTGCTGAGGTTTCAGCAAACTACTAGTTTTTTGGAAGCTTGGCAACCCCTTTCAAACGAAAGTGTTTTTCGCCAGTCTCTGCATGGGGTACTTCAAGAGGAAACAAACCATAGAGATAGAACTTAGAACTACTTCATTTGGTCAAGTTTCAAGGAGCTAGCACAAACCGTGTTTGATTTAGAATTCCAAACACAGCTATCTATGTAGGAGAAAACAGAGTGAAACCTAAATATTCAAAATGTTACTGGAAACGAATGCTTCAACCTAGAAGAATAAAAATTGGGCAGCCAAGTGGGGTTAGTGAACTGATCATTACCACCAAGAATCATCAATATTTGGTTAAAAAATGTTTGCTGAGATTTCAGCAAACTAGTAGTTTTTTGGAAGCTTGGCAACCCCTTTCAAACGAAAGTGTTTTTCGCCAGTCTCTGCATGGGGTACTTCAAGAGGAATCAAACCATAGAGATAGAACTTACAACTTATTCATTTTATCAAGTTTCAAGGAGGTAGCACAAACCCTGTTTGATTTAGAGTTTCAAAGACATCTATCTATATAGCAGAAAACAGAATGAAACCTAAAATTTCAAAGTGTTACTGGAAACGAACGCTTGAACCTAGAAGAGTTTAAATTGGGCAGCCAAGTGGGCTTGGTGAACTGATCATTACCACCAAGTATCATCAAGTTTTGGTGAAAAAATGTTTGCTCAGATTTCAGCAAACTAGTAGTTTTTTGGAAGGTTGGCAACCCCTTAAAACGAAAGTGTTTTTCGCCCTGTCTCTGCATGGGGTACTTCAAGAGGAAACAAACCATAGAGATAGAACTTAGAACTACTTCATTGGTTCAAGTTTCAAGGAGCTAGCACAAACCGTGTTTGATTTAGAATTCCAAACACAGCTATCTAGGTAGGAGAAAACAGAGGTGAAACCTAAAAATTCAAACAGTCACTGGAAACGAAAGCTTCAACCTAGAAGAATAAAATTTGGGCAGCCATGTGGTATTAGTGAACTGATCATTACCACCAAGTATCATCAAGTTTTGGTGAAAAAATGTTTGCTGAGATTTCAGCAAACTAGTAGTTTTTTGGGAGCTTGGCAACCCCTTTAAAACGAAAGTGTTTTTCGCCAGTCTCTGCATGGGGTACTTCAAGAGGAAACAAACCATAGAGATAGGAACTTAGGACTACTTCATTTGGTCAAGTTTCACGGAGCTAGCACAAACCGTGTTTGATTTAGAGTTTCAAACACATCTATCTATATAGCAGAAAACAGAGTGAAACCTAAAAATTCAAACAGTTACTGGAAACGAACGCTTGAACCTAGAGAGTGAAAGTTGGGCAGCCAAGTGGGATTAGTGAACTGATCATTACCACCAAGTATCATCAAGATTTGGTGAAAAAATGTTTGCTCAGATTTCAGCAAACTAGTAGTTTTTTGGAAGCATGGCAACCCCTTTCAAACGAGAAGTGTTTTTCGCCAGTTTCTGCATGGGGTACTTCAAGAGGAAACAAACCATAGAGATAGAACTTAGAACTACTTCATTTGGTCAAGTTTCAAGGAGCTAGCACAAACCGTGTTTGATTTAGAGTTTCAAAGACATCTAGCTATATAACAAAAAACAGAGTGAAACCTAAAATTTCAAAGTGTTACTCTAAACGAACGCATGAACTAGAAGAGTAAAAATTGGGCAACCAAGTGGGCTTAGTGAACTGATCACTACCACCAAGTATCATCAAGTTTTGGTGAAAAAATGTTTGCTGAGATTTCAGCAAACTAGTATTTTTTTGGAAGCTTGGCAACCCCTTTCAAACGAAAGTGTTTTTCGCCAGTCTCTGCATGGGGTACTTCAAGAGGAAACAAACCATAGAGATAGAACTTAGAACTACTTCATTTGGTCAAGTTTCAAGGAGCTAGCACAAACCGTGTTTGATTTAGACTTTCAAACACATCTATCTATATAGCAGAAAACAGAGTGAAACCTAAAAATTCAAAGTGTTACTGGAAACGAACGCTTGAACCTAGAAGAGTGAAAATTGGGCAAAAAAGTGGGCTTAGTGAACTGATCATTACCACCAAGTATCATCAAGATTTGGTGAAAAAATGTTTGCTGAGATTTCAGCAAACGAGTAGTTTTTTGGAAGCTTGGCAACCCCTTTCAAACGAAAGTGTTCTTCGCCAGTCTCTGCATGGGGTACTTCAAGAGGAAACAAACCATAGAGATAGAACTTAGAACTACTTCATTTTGTCAAGTTTCACGGAGCTAGCACAAACTGTGTTTGATTTAGAGTTTCAAACACATCTATCTATATAGCAGAAAACAGAGTGAAACCTAAAAATTCAAACTGTGACTGGAAACGAACGCTTGAACCTGGAAGAGTGAAAGTTGGGCAGCCAAGTTGGATTAGTGAACTGATCATTACCACCAAGCATCATCAAGATTTGGTGAAAAAAATGTTTGCTGAGATTTCAGCAAACTGCTAGTTTTTTGGAAGCTTGGCAACCCCTTTCAAACGAAAGTGTTTTTCGCCAGTCTCTGCATGGGGTACTTCAAGAGGAAACAAACCATAGAGATAGAACTTAGAACTACTTCATTTGGTCAAGTTTCAAGGAGCTAGCACAAACCGTGTTTGATTTAGAATTCCAAACACAGCTATCTGTGTAGGAGAAAACAGAGTGAAACCTAAAAATTCAAACAGTCACTGGAAACGAAAGCTTCAACCTAGAAGAATAAAATTTGGGCAGCCAAGTGGGATTAGTGAACTGATCATTACCACCAAGTATCAACAAGATTTGGTGAAAAAATGTTTGCTGAGATTTCAGCAAACTAGTAGTTTTTTGGAAGCTTGGCAACCCCTTTAAAACGAAAGTGTTTTTCGCCAGTCTCTGCATGGGGTACTTCAAGAGGAAACAAACCATAGAGATAGAACTTAGAACTACTTCATTTGTCAAGTTTCACGGAGCTAGCACAAACCGTGTTTGATTTAGAGTTTCAAACACATCTATCTATATAGCAGAAAACAGAGTGAAACCTAAAATTTCAAACTGTTACTGGAAACGAACGCTTGAACCTAGAAGAGTGAAAGTTGGGCAGCCAAGTGGGCTTAGTGAACTGATCATTACCACCAAGTATCATCAAGTTTTGGTGAAAAAATGTTTGCTGAGATGTCAGCAAACTAGTAGTTTTTTGGAAGCTTGGCAACCCCTTTAAAACGAAAGTGTTTTTCGCCAGTCTCTGCATGGGGTACTTCAAGAGGAAACAAACCATAGAGATAGAACTTAGAACTACTTCATTTGGTCAAGTTTCAAGGAACTAGCACAAACCGTGTTTGATTTAGAGTTTCAACACATCTATCTATATAGCAGAAAACAGAGTGAAACCTAAAAATTCAAAGTGTTACTGGAAACGAACGCTTGAACCTAGAAGAGTGAAAATTGGGCAGCCAAGTGGGCTTAGTGAACTGATCATTACCACCAAGTATCATCAAGATTTGGTGAAAAAATGTTTGCTGAGATTTCAGCAAACGAGTAGTTTTTTGGAAGCTTGGCAACCCCTTTCAAACGAAAGTGTTCTTCGCCAGTCTCTGCATGGGGTACTTCAAGAGGAAACAAACAATAGAGATAGAACTTAGAACTACTTAATTTTGTCAAGTTTCACGGAGCTAGCACAAACCGTGTTTGATTTAGAGTTTCAAACACATCTATCTATATAGCAGAAAACAGAGTGAAACCTAAAAATTCAAAGTGTTACTGGAAACGAACGCTTGAACCTAGAAGATTGAAAGTTGGGCAGCCAAGTGGGATTAGTGAACTGATCATTACCACCAAGAATCATCAAGATTTGGTGAAAAAAATTTTGCTGAGATTTCAGCAAACTAGTAGTTTTTTGGAAGCTTGGCAACCCCTTTAAAACGAAAGTGTTTTTCGCCAGTCTCTGCATGGGGTACTTCAAGAGGAAACAAACCATAGAGATAGAACTTAGAACTACTTCATTTGGTCAAGTTTCAAGGAGCTAGCACAAACCGTGTTTGATTTAGAGTTTCAAACACATCTATCTATATAGCAGAAAACAGAGTGAAACCTAAAAATTCAAAGTGTTACTGGAAACGAACGCTTGAACCTAGAAGAGTGAAAATTGGGCAGCCAAGTGGGCTTAGTAAACTGATCATTACCACCAAGTATCATCAAGATTTGGTGAAAAAATGGTTGCTGAGATTTCAGCAAACTAGTAGTTTTTTGGAAGCTTGGCAACCCCTTTAAAACGAAAGTGTTCTTTGCCAGTCTCTGCATGGGGTACTTCAAGAGGAAACAAACCATAGAGATAGAAGTTAGAACTACTTCATTTTGTCAAGTTTCAAGGAGCTAGCACAAACCGTGTTTGATTTAGAGTTTCAAACACATCTATCTATATAACAGAAAACAGAGTGAAACCTAAAAATTCAAAGTGTTACTGGAAACGAACGCTTGAACCTAGAAGAGTGAAAATTGGGCAGCCAAGTGGGCTTAGTGAACTGATCATTACCACCAAGTATCATCAAGATTTGGTGAAAAAATGTTTGCTGAGATTTCAGCAAACGAGTAGTTTTTTGGAAGCTTGGCAACCCCTTTCAAACGAAAGTGTTCTTCGCCTGTCTCTGCATGGGGTACTTCAAGAGGAAACAAACCATAGAGATAGAAATTAGAACTACTTCATTTTGTCAAGTTTCACGGAGCTAGCACAAACTGTGTTTGATTTAGAGTTTCAAACCCATCTATCTATATAGCAGAAAACAGAGTGAAACCTAAAAATTCAAACTGTTACTGGAAACGAACGCTTGAACCTAGAAGAGTGAAAGTTGGGCAGCCAAGTGGGATTAGTGAACTGATCATTACCACCAAGTATCATCAAGATTTGGTGAAAAAATGTTTGCTGAGATTTCAGCAAACTAGTAGTTTTTTGGAAGCTTGGCAACCCCTTTCAAACGAAAGTGTTTTTCGCCAGTCTCTGCATGGGGTACTTCAAGAGGAAACAAACCATAGAGATAGAACTTAGAACTACTTCATTTGGTCAAGTTTCAAGGAGCTAGCACAAACCGTGTTTGATTTAGAATTCCAAACACAGCTATCTAGGTTGGAGAAAACAGAGTGAAACCTAAAAATTCAAACAGTCACTGGCAATGAAAGCTTCAACCTAGAAGAATAAAATTTGGGCAGCCAAGTGGGATTAGTGAACTGATCATTACCACCAAGTATCATCAAGATTTGGTGAAAAAATGTTTGCTGAGATTTCAGCAAACGAGTAGTTTTTTGGAAGCTTGGCAACCCCTTTCAAACGAAAGTGTTCTTCGCCAGTCTCTGCATGGGATACTTCAAGAGGAAACAAACCATAGAGATAGAACTTAGAACTACTTCATTTTGTCAAGTTTCACGGAGCTAGCACAAACCGTGTTTGATTTAGAGTTTCAAACACATCTATCTATATAGCAGAAAACAGAGTGAAACCTAAAATTTCAAAGTGTTACTGAAAACGAACGCTTGAACCTAGAAGATTGAAAGTTGGGCAGCCAAGTGGGATTAGTGAACTGATCATTACCACCAAGAATCATCAAGATTTGGTGAAAAAATGTTTGCTGAGATTTCAGCAAACTAGTAGTTTTTTGGAAGCTTGGCAACCCCTTTAAAACGAAAGTGTTTTTCGCCAGTCTCTGCATGGGGTACTTCAAGAGGAAACAAACCATAGAGATAGAACTTAGAACTACTTAATTTGGTCAAGTTTCAAGGAGCTAGCACAAACCGTGTTTGATTTAGAGTTTCAAACACATCTATCTATATAGCAGAAAACAGAGTGAAACCTAAAATTTCAAACTGTTACTGGAAACGAACGCTTGAACCTAGAAGAGTGAAAATTGGGCAGCCAAGTGAGCTTAGTGAACTGATCATTACCACCAAGTATCATCAAGATTTGTTGAAAAAATGGTTGCTGAGATTTCAGCAAACTAGTAGTTTTTTGGAAGCTTGGCAACCCCTTTCAAACGAAAGTGTTCTTCGGCAGTCTCTGCATGGGGTACTTCAAGAGGAAACAAACCATAGAGATAGAACTTAGAACTACTTCATTTGGTCAAGTTTCACGGAGCTAGCACAAACCGTGTTTGATTTAGAGTTTCAAACACATCTATCTATATAGCAGAAAACAGAGTGAAACCTAAAAATTCAAACTGTTACTGGAAACGAACGCTTGAACCTAGAAGATTGAAAGTTGGGCAGCCAAGTGGGATTAGTGAACTGATCATTACCACCAAGAATCATGAAGATTTGGTGAAAAAATGTTTGCTGAGATTTCAGCAAACTAGTAGTTTTTTGGAAGCTTGGCAACCCCTTTCAAACGAAAGTGTTCTTTGCCAGTCTCTGCATGGGGTACTTCAAGAGGAAACAAACCATAGAGATAGAACTTAGAACTACTTCATTTTGTCAAGTTTCAAGGAGCTAGCACAAACCGGGTTTGATTTAGAGTTTAAAACACATCTATCTATAGAGCAGAAAACAGAGTGAAACCTAAAAATTCAAAGTGTTACTGGAAACGAACGCTTGAACCTAGAAGAGTGAAAATTGGGTAGCCAAGTGGGCTTAGTGAACTGATCATTACCACCAAGTATCATCATGATTTGGTGAAAAAATGTTTGCTGAGGTTTCAGCAAACTACTAGTTTTTTGGAAGCTTGGCAACCCCTTTCAAACGAAAGTGTTTTTCGCCAGTCTCTGCATGGGGTACTTCAAGAGGAAACAAACCATAGAGATAGAACTTAGAACTACTTCATTTGGTCAAGTTTCAAGGAGCTAGCACAAACCGTGTTTGATTTAGAATTCCAAACACAGCTATCTATGTAGGAGAAAACAGAGTGAAACCTAAATATTCAAACTGTTACTGGAAACGAATGCTTCAACCTAGAAGAATAAAAATTGGGCAGCCAAGTGGGGTTAGTGAACTGATCATTACCACCAAGAATCATCAATATTTGGTTAAAAAATGTTTGCTGAGATTTCAGCAAACTAGTAGTTTTTTGGAAGCTTGGCAACCCCTTTCAAACGAAAGTGTTTTTCGCCAGTCTCTGCATGGGGTACTTCAAGAGGAATCAAACCATAGAGATAGAACTTACAACTTATTCATTTTATCAAGTTTCAAGGAGGTAGCACAAACCCTGTTTGATTTAGAGTTTCAAAGACATCTATCTATATAGCAGAAAACAGAATGAAACCTAAAATTTCAAAGTGTTACTGGAAACGAACGCTTGAACCTAGAAGAGTTTAAATTGGGCAGCCAAGTGGGCTTGGTGAACTGATCATTACCACCAAGTATCATCAAGTTTTGGTGAAAAAATGTTTGCTCAGATTTCAGCAAACTAGTAGTTTTTTGGAAGGTTGGCAACCCCTTTAAAACGAAAGTGTTTTTCGCCTGTCTCTGCATGGGGTACTTCAAGAGGAAACAAACCATAGAGATAGAACTTAGAACTACTTCATTTGGTCAAGTTTCAAGGAGCTAGCACAAACCGTGTTTGATTTAGAATTCCAAACACAGCTATCTATGTAGGAGAAAACAGAGTGAAACCTAAAAATTCAAACAGTCACTGGAAACGAAAGCTTCAACCTAGAAGAATAAAATTTGGGCAGCCAAGTGGGATTAGTGAACTGATCATTACCACCAAGTATCATCAAGTTTTGGTGAAAAAATGTTTGCTGAGATTTCAGCAAACTAGTAGTTTTTTGGAAGCTTGGCAACCCCTTTCAAACGAAAGTGTTTTTCGCCAGTCTCTGCATGGGGTACTTCAAGAGGAAACAAACCATAGAGATAGAACTTAGAACTACTTCATTTGGTCAAGTTTCAAGGAGCTAGCACAAACCGTGTTTGATTTAGAGTTTCAAAGACATCTATCTATGTAGCAGAAAAGAGAGTGAAACCTAAAATTTCAGTGTTACTGGAAACGAACGCTTGAACCTAGAAGAGTGAAAATTGGGCAGCCAAGTGGGCTTAGTGAACTGATCATTACCACCAAGTATCATCAAGATTTGGTGAAAAAATGGTTGCTGAGATTTCAGGAAACTAGTAGTTTTTTGGAAGCTTGGCAACCCCTTTCAAACGAAAGTGTTCTTCGCCAGTCTCTGCATGGGGTACTTCAAGAGGAAACAAACCATAGAGATAGAACTTAGAACTACTTCATTTTGTCAAGTTTCACGGAGCTAGCAAAAACCGTGTTTGATTTAGAGTTTCAAACACATCTATCTATATAACAGAAAACAGAGTGAAACCTAAAAATTCAAAGTGTTACTGGAAACGAACGCTTGAACCTAGAAGAGTAAAAATTGGGCAGCCAAGTGGCCTTAGTGAACTGATCATTACCACCAAGTATCATCAAGTTTTGGTGAAACAATGTTTGCTGAGATTTCAGCAAACTAGTAGTTTTTTGGAAGCTTGGCAACCCCTTTAAAACGAAAGTGTTTTTCGCCAGTCTCTGCATGGGGTACTTCAAGAGGAAAAAAACCATAGAGATAGAACTTAGAACTACTTCATTTGGTCAAGTTTCAAGGAGCTAGCACAAACCGTGTTTGATTTAGAGTTTCAACACATCTATCTATATAGCAGAAAACAGAGTGAAACCTAAAAATTCAAAGTGTTACTGGAAACGAACGCTTGAACCTAGAAGAGTGAAAATTGGGCAGCCAAGTGGGCTTAGTGAACTGATCATTACCACCAAGTATCATCAAGATTTGGTGAAAAAATGTTTGCTGAGATTTCAGCAAACAAGTAGTTTTTTGGAAGCTTGGCAACCCGTTTCAAACGAAAGTGTTCTTCGCCAGTCTCTGCATGGGGTACTTCAAGAGGAAACAAACCATAGAGATAGAACTTACAACTAATTCATATTATCAAGTTTCAAGGAGGTAGCACAAACCCTGTTTGATTTAGAGTTTCAAAGACATCTATCTATATAGCAGAAAACAGAGTGAAACCTAAAAATTCAAAGTGTTACTGGAAACGAACGCTTGAACCTAGAAGAGTAAAAATTGGGCAGCCAAGTGGGCTTGGTGAACTGATCATTACCACCAAGTATCATCAAGTTTTGGTGAAAAAATGTTTGCTGAGATTTCAGCAAACTAGTAGTTTTTTGGAAGGTTGGCAACCCCTTTAAAACGAAAGTGTTTTTCGCCAGTCTCTGCATGGGGTACTTCAAGAGGAAACAAACCATAGAGATAGAACTTAGAACTACTTCATTTGATCAAGTTTCAAGGAGCTAGCACAAACCGTGTTTGATTTAGAATTCCAAACACAGCTATCTGTGTAGGAGAAAACAGAGTGAAACCTAAAAATTCAAACAGTCACTGGAAACGAAAGCTTCAACCTAGAAGAATAAAATTTGGGCAGCCAAGTGGGATTAGTGAACTGATCATTACCACCAAGTATCATCAAGATTTGGTGAAAAAATGTTTGCTGAGATTTCAGCAAACTAGTAGTTTTTTGGAAGCTTGGCAACCCCTTTCAAACGAAAGTGTTTTTCGCCAGTCTCTGCATGGGGTACTTCAAGAGGAAACAAACCATAGAGATAGAACTTAGAACTACTTCATTTGGTCAAGTTTCAAGGAGCTAGCACAAACCGTGTTTGATTTAGAGTTTCAAAGACATCTATCTATGTAGCAGAAAACAGAGTGAAACCTAAAATTTCAAAGTGTTACTGGAAACGAACGCTTGAACCTAGAAGAGTGAAAATTGGGCAGCCAAGTGGGCTTAGTGAACTGATCATTACCACCAAGTATCATCAAGATTTGGTGAAAAAAATGGTTGCTGAGATTTCAGCAAACTAGTAGTTTTTTGGAAGCTTGGCAACCCCTTTCAAACGAAAGTGTTCTTCGCCAGTCTCTGCATGGGGTACTTCAAGAGGAAACAAACCATAGAGATAGAACTTAGAACTACTTCATTTTGTCAAGTTTCACGGAGCTAGCACAAACCGTGTTTGATTTAGAGTTTCAAACACATCTATCTATATAGCAGAAAACAGAGTGAAACCTAAAAATTCAAACTGTTACTGGAAAGGAACGCTTGAACCTAGAAGAGTGAAAGTTGGGCAGCCAAGTGGGCTTAGTGAACTGATCATTACCACCAAGTATCATCAAGTTTTGGTGAAAAAATGTTTGCTGAGATGTCAGCAAACTAGTAGTTTTTTGGAAGCTTGGCAACCCCTTACAAACGAAAGTGTTTTTCGCCAGTCTCTGCATGGGGTACTTCAAGAGGAAACAAACCATAGAGATAGAACTTAGAACTACTTCATTTGGTCAAGTTTCAAGGAACTAGCACAAACCGTGTTTGATTTAGAGTTTCAACACATCTATCTATATAGCAGAAAACAGAGTGAAACCTAAAAATTCAAACTGTTACTGGAAACGAACGCTTGAACCTAGAAGAGTGAAAATTGGGCAGCCAAGTGGGCTTAGTGAACTGATCATTACCACCAAGTATCATCAAGATTTGGTGAAAAAATGTTTGCTGAGATTTCAGCAAACGAGTAGTTTTTTGGAAGCTTGGCAACCCCTTTCAAACTAAAGTGTTCTTCGCCAGTCTCTGCATGGGGTACTTCAAGAGGAAAAAAACCATAGAGATAGAACTTAGAACTACTTAATTTTGTCAAGTTTCACGGAGCTAGCACAAACCGTGTTTGATTTAGAGTTTCAAACACATCTATCTATATAGCAGAAAACAGAGTGAAACCTAAAAATTCAAACTGTTACTGGAAACGAACGCTTGAACCTAGAAGATTGAAAGTTGGGCAGCCAAGTGGGATTAGTGAACTGATCATTACCACCAAGAATCATCAAGATTTGGTGAAAAAATGTTTGCTGAGATTTCAGCAAACTAGTAGTTTTTTGGAAGCTTGGCAACCCCTTTCAAACGAAAGTGTTCTTTGCCAGTCTCTGCATGGGGTACTTCAAGAGGAAACAAACCATAGAGATAGAACTTAGAACTACTTCATTTGGTCAAGTTTCAAAGAGCTAGCACATACCGTGTTTGATTTAGAGTTTCAAACACATCTATCTATATAGCAGAAAACAGAGTGAAACCTAAAAATTCAAAGTGTTACTGGAAACGAACGCTTGAACCTAGAAGAGTGAAAGTTGGGCAGCCAAGTGGGATTAGTGAACTGATCATTACCACCAAGTATCATCAAGATTTGGTGAAAAAATGTTTGCTGAGATTTCAGCAAACGAGTAGTTTTTTGGAAGCTTGGCAACCCCTTTCAAACGAAAGTGTTCTTCGCCAGTCTCTGCATGGGGTACTTCAAGAGGAAACAAACCATAGAGATAGAACTTAGAACTACTTCATTTTGTCAAGTTTCACGGAGCTAGCACAAACTGTGTTTGATTTAGAGTTTCAAACACATCTATCTATATAGCAGAAAACAGAGTGAAACCTAAAAATTCAAACTGTTACTGGAAACGAACGCTTGAACCTAGAAGAGTGAAAGTTGGGCAGCCAAGTGGGATTAGTGAACTGATCATTACCACCAAGTATCATCAAGATTTGGTGAAAAAATGTTTGCTGAGATTTCAGCAAACTAGTAGTTTTTTGGAAGCTTGCAAACCCCTTTCAAACGAAAGTGTTTTTCGCCAGTCTCTGCATGGGGTACTTCAAGAGGAAACAAACCATAGAGATAGAACTTACAACTAATTCATTTTATCAAGTTTCAAGGAGGTAGCACAAACCCTGTTTGATTTAGAGTTTCAAAGACATCTATCTATAGAGCAGAAAACAGAGTGAAACCTAAAATTTCAAAGTGTTACTGGAAACGAACGCTTGAACCTAGAAGAGTAAAAATTGGGCAGCCAAGTGGGCTTGGTGAACTGATCATTACCACCAAGTATCATCAAGTTTTGGTGAAAAAATGTTTGCTGAGATTTCAGCAAACTAGTAGTTTTTTGGAAGGTTGGCAACCCCTTTAAAACGAAAGTGTTTTTCGCCAGTCTCTGCATGGGGTACTTCAAGAGGAAACAAACCATAGAGATAGAACTTAGAACTACTTCATTTGGTCAAGTTTCAAGGAGCTAGCACAAACCGTGTTTGATTTAGAATTCCAAACACAGCTATCTATGTAGGAGAAAACAGAGTGAAACCTAAAAATTCAAACAGTCACTGGAAACGAACGCTTGAACCTAGAAAAATAAAATTTGGGCAGCCAAGTGGGATTAGTGAACTCATCATTACCACCAAGTATCATCAAGATTTGGTGAAAAAATGTTTGCTGAGATTTCAGCAAACTTGTAGTTTTTTGGAAGCTTGGCAACCCCTTTCAAACGAAAGTGTTTTTCGCCAGTCTCTGCATGGGGTACTTCAAGAGGAAACAAACCATAGAGATAGAACTTAGAACTACTTCATTTGGTCAAGTTTCAAGGAGCTAGCACAAACCGTGTTTGATTTAGAATTCCAAACACAGCTATCTATGTAGGAGAAAACAGAGTGAAACCTAAAAATTCAAACTGTTACTGGAAACGAATGCTTCATCCTAGAAGAATAAAAATTGGGCAGCCAAGTGGGATTAGTGAACTGATCATTACCACCAAGTATCATCAATATTTGGTGAAAAAATGTTTGCTGAGATTTCAGCAAACTAGTAGTTTTTTGGAAGCTTGGCAACCTTTTTCAAACGAAAGTGTTTTTCCCCAGTCTCTGCATGGGGTACTTCAAGAGGAAACAAACCATAGAGATAGAACTTACAACTAATTCGTTTTATCAAGTTTCAAGGAGGTAGCACAAACCCTGTTTGATTTAGAGTTTCAAAGACATCTATCTATATAGCAGAAAACAGAGTGAAACCTAAAATTTCAAAGTGTTACTGGAAACGAACGCTTGAACCTAGAAGAGTAAAAATTGGGCAGCCAAGTGGGCTTGGTGAACTGATCATTACCACCAAGTATCATCAAGTTTTGGTGAAAAAATGTTTGCTGAGATTTCAGCAAACTAGTAGTTTTTTGGAAGGTTGGCAACCCCTTTAAAACGAAAGTGTTTTTCGCCAGTCTCTGCATGGGGTACTTCAAGAGGAAACAAACCATAGAGTTAGAACTTAGAACTACTTCACTTGGTCAAGTTTCAAGGAGCTAGCACAAACCGTGTTTGATTTAGAATTCCAAACACAGCTATCTATGTAGGAGAAAACAGAGTGAAACCTAAAAATTCAAACAGTCACTGGAAAAGAAAGCTTCAACCTAGAAGAATAAATTTTGGGCAGCCAAGTGGGATTAGTGAACTCATCATTTCCACCAAGTATCATCAAGATTTGGTGAAAAAATGTTTGCTGAGATTTCAGCAAACTAGTAGTTTTTTGGAAGCTTGGCAACCCCTTTAAAAGGAAAGTGTTTTTCGCCAGTCTCTGCATGGGGTACTTCAAGAGGAAACAAACCATAGAGATAGAACTTAGAACTACTTCATTTGGTCAAGTTTCAAGTAGCTAGCACAAACCGTGTTTGATTTAGAGTTTCAAAGACATCTATCTATGTAGCAGAAAACAGAGTGAAACCTAAAATTTCAAAATGTTACTGGAAACGAACGCTTGAACCTAGAAGATTGAAAGTTGGGCAGCCAAGTGGGATTAGTGAACTGATCATTACCACCAAGAATCATCAAGATTTGGTGAAAAAATGTTTGCTGAGATTTCAGCAATCTAGTAGTTTTTTGGAAGCTTGGCAACCCCTTTAAAACGAAAGTGTTTTTCGCCAGTCTCTGCATGGGGTACTTCAAGAGGAAACAAACCGTAGAGATAGAACTTAGAACTACTTCATTTGGTCAAGTTT
>NW_027517694.1:0-40594 GCF_048772815.1 Callospermophilus lateralis
CAAGTTTCAAGGAGCTAGCACAAACCGTATTTGATATAGAGTTTAAAACACATGTATCTATGTAGGAGAAAACAGAGTGAAACCTAAAAATTCAAACTGTTACTGGAAACGAATGCTTCAACCTAGAAGAATAAAAATTGGACAGGCAAGTGGGCTTAGTGAACTGATCATTACCACCAAGTATCATCAAGATTTGGTGAAAAAATGTTTGCTGAGATTTCAGCCAACTAGTAGTTTTTTGGAAGCTTGGCAACCCCTTTCAAACGAAAGAGGTTTTCGCAAGATTCTGCATGGGGTACTTCAAGAGGAAGCAAACCATGGAGATAGAACTTAGAACTACTTCATTTGGTCAAGTTTCAAGGAGCTAGCACAAACCGTGTTTGATTTAGAATTCCAAACACAGCTATCTATGTAGGAGAAAACACAGTGAAACCTAAAAATTCAAACTGTTACTGGAAACGAATGCTTCAACCTAGAAGAGTGAAAATTGGGCAGCCAAGTGGGCTTAGTTAACTGATCATTACCACCAAGTATCATCAAGATTTGGTGAAAAAATGTTTGCTGAGATTTCAGCCAACTAGTAGTTTTTTGGAAGCTTGGCAACCCCTTTCAAACGAAAGTGTTTTTCGCCAGTCTCTGCATGGGGTACTTCAAGAGGAAACAAACCATAGAGATAGAACTGAGAACTACTTCATTTGCTCAAGTTTCAAGGAGCTAGCACAAACCGTATTTGATTTAGAGTTTCAACACATCTATCTATATAGCAGAAAACAGAGTGAAACCTAAAAATTCAAACTGTTACTGGAAACGAATGCTTCAACCTAGAAGAATAAAAATTGGGCAGCCAAGTGGGCTTAGTGAAGTGATCATTACCACCAAGTATCATCAAGATTTGGTGAAAAAATGTTTGCTGAGATTTCAGCCAACTAGTAGTTTTTTGGAAGCTTGGCAACCCCTTTCAAACGAAAGTGTTTTTCGCCAGTCTCTGCATGGGGTACTTCAAGAGGAAACAAACCATAGAGATAGAACTTAGAACTACTTCATTTGCTCAAGTTTCAAGGAGCTAGCACAAACCGTATTTGATATAGAGTTTAAAAACACATGTATCTATGTAGGAGAGAACAGAGTGAAACCTAAAAATTCAACTGTTACTGGAAACGAATGCTTCAACCTAGAAGAATAAAAATTGGACAGGCAAGTGGGCTTAGTGAACTGATCATTACCACCAAGTATCATCAAGATTTGGTGAAAAATGTTTGCTGAGATTTCAGCCAACTAGTAGTTTTTTGGAAGCTTGGCAACCCCTTTCAAACGAAAGAGGTTTTCGCCAGATTCTGCATGGGGTACTTCAAGAGGAAACAAACCATGGAGATAGAACTTAGAACTACTTCATTTGGTCAAGTTTCAAGGAGCTAGCACAAACCGTATTTGATATAGAGTTTAAAACACATGTATCTATGTAGGAGAAAACACAGTGAAACCTAAAAATTCAAACTGTTACTGGAAACGAATGCTTCAACCTAGAAGAGTGAAAATTGGGCAGCCAAGTGGGCTTAGTTAACTGATCATTACCACCAAGTATCATCAAGATTTGGTGAAAAAATGTTTGCTGAGATTTCAGCCAACTAGTAGTTTTTTGGAAGCTTGGCAACCCCTTTCAAACGAAAGTGTTTTTCGCCAGTCTCTGCATGGGGTACTTCAAGAGGAAACAAACCATAGAGATAGAACTGAGAACTACTTCATTTGCTCAAGTTTCAAGGAGCTAGCACAAACCGTATTTGATTTAGAGTTTCAACACATCTATCTATATAGCAGAAAACAGAGTGAAACCTAAAAATTCAAACTGTTACTGGAAACGAATGCTTCAACCTAGAAGAATAAAAATTGGGCAGCCAAGTGGGCTTAGTGAAGTGATCATTACCACCAAGTATCATCAAGATTTGGTGAAAAAATGTTTGCTGAGATTTCAGCCAACTAGTAGTTTTTTGGAAGCTTGGCAACCCCTTTCAAACGAAAGTGTTTTTCGCCAGTCTCTGCATGGGGTACTTCAAGAGGAAACAAACCATAGAGATAGAACTTAGAACTACTTCATTTGCTCAAGTTTCAAGGAGCTAGCACAAACCGTATTTGATATAGAGTTTAAAACACATGTATCTATGTAGGAGAGAACAGAGTGAAACCTAAAAATTCAAACTGTTACTGGAAACGAATGCTTCAACCTAGAAGAATAAAAAATTGGACAGGCAAGTGGGCTTAGTGAACTGATCATTACCACCAAGTATCATCAAGATTTGGTGAAAAAATGTTTGCTGAGATTTCAGCCAACTAGTAGTTTTTTGGAAGCTTGGCAACCCCTTTCAAACGAAAGAGGTTTTCGCCAGATTCTGCATGGGGTACTTCAAGAGGAAACAAACCATGGAGATAGAACTTAGAACTACTTCATTTGGTCAAGTTTCAAGGAGCTAGCACAAACCGTGTTTGATTTAGAATTCCAAACACAGCTATCTATGTAGGAGAAAACACAGTGAAACCTAAAAATTCAAACTGTTACTGGAAACGAATGCTTCAACCTAGAAGAATAAAAATTGGGCAGCCAAGTGGGCTTAGTGAAGTGATCATTACCACCAAGTATCATCAAGATTTGGTGAAAAAATGTTTGCTGAGATTTCAGCCAACTAGTAGTTTTTTGGAAGCTTGGCAACCCTTTCAAACGAAAGTGTTTTTCGCCAGTCTCTGCATGGGGTACTTCAAGAGGAAACAAACCATAGAGATAGAACTTAGAACTACTTCATTTGCTCAAGTTTCAAGGAGCTAGCACAAACCGTATTTGATTTAGAGTTTCAACACATCTATCTATATAGCAGAAAACAGAGTGAAACCTAAAAATTCAAACTGTTCCTGGAAACGAACGCTTGAACCTAGAAGAGTGAAAATTGGGCAGCCAAGTGGGCTTAGTGAACTGATCATTATTACCAAGTATCATCAAGATTTGGTGAAAAAATGTTTGCTGAGATTTCAGCCAACTAGTAGTTTTTTGGAAGCTTGGCAAACCCTTTCAAACGAGAGTGGTTTTCGCCAGTCTCTACAAGGGGTACTTCAAGAGGAAACAAACCATAGAGATAGAACTTAGAACTACTTCATTTGGTCAAGTTTCAAGGAGCAAGCACAAACCGTATTTGATTTAGAGTTTCAACACATCTATCTATATAGCAGAAAACAGAGTGAAACCTAAAAATTCAAAGTGTTGCTGGAAACGAACGCTTGAACCTAGAAGAGTGAAAACTGGGCAGACAAGTGGGCTTAGTGAACTGATCATTACCACCAAGTATCATCAAGATTTGGTGAAAAAATGTTTGCTGAGATTTCAGCCAACTAGTAGTTTTTTGGAAGCTTGGCAACCCCTTTCAAACGAAAGTGTTTTTCGCCAGTCTCTGCAAGGGGTACTTCAAGGGGAAACAAACCATAGAGATAGAACTTAGAACTACTTCATTTGCTCAAGTTTCAAGGAGCTAGCACAAACCGTATTTGATTTAGAATTCCAAACACAGCTATCTATGTAGGAGAAAACACAGTGAAACCTAAAAATTCACACTGTTACTGGAAACGAACGCTTGAACCTAGAAGAGTGAAAATTGGGCAGCCAAGTGGGCTTAGTTAACTGATCATTACCACCAAGTATCATCAAGATTTGGTGAAAAAATGTTTGCTGAGATTTCAGCCAACTAGTAGTTTTTTGGAAGCTTGGCAACCCCTTTCAAACGAAAGTGTTTTTCGCCAGTCTCTGCATGGGGTACTTCAAGAGGAAACAAACCATAGAGATAGAACTTAGAACTACTTCATTTGCTCAAGTTTCAAGGAGCTAGCACAAACCGTATTTGATTTAGAGTTTCAACACATCTATCTATATAGCAGAAAACAGAGTGAAACCTAAAAATTCAAACTGTTACTGGAAACGAACGCTTGAACCTAAAAGAGTGAAAATTGGGCAGCCAAGTGGGCTTAGTGAACTGATCATTACCACCAAGTATCATCAAGATTTGGTGAAAAAATGTTTGCTGAGATTTCAGCCAACTAGTAGTTTTTTGGAAGCTTGGCAACCCCTTTCAAACGAGAGTGGTTTTCGCCAGTCTCTGCATGGGGTACTTCAAGGGAAACAAACCATAGAGATAGAACTTAGAACTACTTCATTTGCTCAAGTTTCAAGGAGCTAGCACAAACCGTATTTGATATAGAGTTTAAAACACATGTATCTATGTAGGAGAAAACAGAGTGAAACCTAAAAATTCAAACTGTTACTGGAAACGAATGCTTCAACCTAGAAGAATAAAAATTGGACAGGCAAGTGGGCTTAGTGAACTGATCATTACCACCAAGTATCATCAAGATTTGGTGAAAAAATGTTTGCTGAGATTTCAGCCAACTAGTAGTTTTTTGGAAGCTTGGCAACCCCTTTCAAACGAAAGAGGTTTTCGCAAGATTCTGCATGGGGTACTTCAAGAGGAAGCAAACCATGGAGATAGAACTTAGAACTACTTCATTTGGTCAAGTTTCAAGGAGCTAGCACAAACCGTGTTTGATTTAGAATTCCAAACACAGCTATCTATGTAGGAGAAACACAGTGAAACCTAAAAATTCAAACTGTTACTGGAAACGAATGCTTCAACCTAGAAGAGTGAAAATTGGGCAGCCAAGTGGGCTTAGTTAACTGATCATTACCACCAAGTATCATCAAGATTTGGTGAAAAAATGTTTGCTGAGATTTCAGCCAACTAGTAGTTTTTTGGAAGCTTGGCAACCCCTTTCAAACGAAAGTGTTTTTCGCCAGTCTCTGCATGGGGTACTTCAAGAGGAAACAAACCATAGAGATAGAACTGAGAACTACTTCATTTGCTCAAGTTTCAAGGAGCTAGCACAAACCGTATTTGATTTAGAGTTTCAACACATCTATCTATATAGCAGAAAACAGAGTGAAACCTAAAAAATTCAAACTGTTACTGGAAACGAATGCTTCAACCTAGAAGAATAAAAATTGGGCAGCCAAGTGGGCTTAGTGAAGTGATCATTACCACCAAGTATCATCAAGATTTGGTGAAAAAATGTTTGCTGAGATTTCAGCCAACTAGTAGTTTTTTGGAAGCTTGGCAACCCCTTTCAAACGAAAGTGTTTTTCGCCAGTCTCTGCATGGGGTACTTCAAGAGGAAACAAACCATAGAGATAGAACTTAGAACTACTTCATTTGCTCAAGTTTCAAGGAGCTAGCACAAACCGTATTTGATATAGAGTTTAAAAACACATGTATCTATGTAGGAGAGAACAGAGTGAAACCTAAAAATTCAAACTGTTACTGGAAACGAATGCTTCAACCTAGAAGAATAAAAATTGGACAGGCAAGTGGGCTTAGTGAACTGATCATTACCACCAAGTATCATCAAGATTTGGTGAAAAAATGTTTGCTGAGATTTCAGCCAACTAGTAGTTTTTTGGAAGCTTGGCAACCCCTTTCAAACGAAAGAGGTTTTCGCAAGATTCTGCATGGGGTACTTCAAGAGGAAGCAAACCATGGAGATAGAACTTAGAACTACTTCATTTGGTCAAGTTTCAAGGAGCTAGCACAAACCGTGTTTGATTTAGAATTCCAAACACAGCTATCTATGTAGGAGAAAACACAGTGAACCTAAAAATTCAAACTGTTACTGGAAACGAATGCTTCAACCTAGAAGAGTGAAAATTGGGCAGCCAAGTGGGCTTAGTTAACTGATCATTACCACCAAGTATCATCAAGATTTGGTGAAAAAATGTTTGCTGAGATTTCAGCCAACTAGTAGTTTTTTGGAAGCTTGGCAACCCCTTTCAAACGAAAGTGTTTTTCGCCAGTCTCTGCATGGGGTACTTCAAGAGGAAACAAACCATAGAGATAGAACTGAGAACTACTTCATTTGCTCAAGTTTCAAGGAGCTAGCACAAACCGTATTTGATTTAGAGTTTCAACACATCTATCTATATAGCAGAAAACAGAGTGAAACCTAAAAATTCAAACTGTTACTGGAAACGAATGCTTCAACCTAGAAGAATAAAAATTGGGCAGCCAAGTGGGCTTAGTGAAGTGATCATTACCACCAAGTATCATCAAGATTTGGTGAAAAAATGTTTGCTGAGATTTCAGCCAACTAGTAGTTTTTTGGAAGCTTGGCAACCCCTTTCAAACGAAAGTGTTTTTCGCCAGTCTCTGCATGGGGTACTTCAAGAGGAAACAAACCATAGAGATAGAACTTAGAACTACTTCATTTGCTCAAGTTTCAAGGAGCTAGCACAAACCGTATTTGATATAGAGTTTAAAACACATGTATCTATGTAGGAGAGAACAGAGTGAAACCTAAAAATTCAAACTGTTCCTGGAAACGAATGCTTCAACCTAGAAGAATAAAAATTGGACAGGCAAGTGGGCTTAGTGAACTGATCATTACCACCAAGTATCATCAAGATTTGGTGAAAAAATGTTTGCTGAGATTTCAGCCAACTAGTAGTTTTTTGGAAGCTTGGCAACCCCTTTCAAACGAAAGAGGTTTTCGCCAGATTCTGCATGGGGTACTTCAAGAGGAAACAAACCATGGAGATAGAACTTAGAACTACTTCATTTGGTCAAGTTTCAAGGAGCTAGCACAAACCGTGTTTGATTTAGAATTCCAAACACAGCTATCTATGTAGGAGAAAACACAGTGAAACCTAAAAATTCAAACTGTTACTGGAAACGAATGCTTCAACCTAGAAGAATTAAAAATTGGGCAGCCAAGTGGGCTTAGTGAAGTGATCATTACCACCAAGTATCATCAGATTTGGTGAAAAATGTTTGCTGAGATTTCAGCCAACTAGTAGTTTTTTGGAAGCTTGGCAACCCCTTTCAAACGAAAAGTGTTTTTCGCCAGTCTCTGCATGGGGTACTTCAAGAGGAAACAAACCATAGAGATAGAACTTAGAACTACTTCATTTGCTCAAGTTTCAAGGAGCTAGCACAAACCGTATTTGATTTAGAGTTTCAACACATCTATCTATATAGCAGAAAACAGAGTGAAACCTAAAAATTCAAACTGTTCCTGGAAACGAACGCTTGAACCTAGAAGAGTGAAAATTGGGCAGCCAAGTGGGCTTAGTGAACTGATCATTACTACCAAGTATCATCAAGATTTGGTGAAAAAATGTTTGCTGAGATTTCAGCCAACTAGTAGTTTTTTGGAAGCTTGGCAAACCCTTTCAAACGAGAGTGGTTTTCGCCAGTCTCTACAAGGGGTACTTCAAGAGGAAACAAACCATAGAGATAGAACTTAGAACTACTTCATTTGGTCAAGTTTCAAGGAGCAAGCACAAACCGTATTTGATTTAGAGTTTCAACACATCTATCTATATAGCAGAAAACAGAGTGAAACCTAAAAATTCAAAGTGTTGCTGGAAACGAACGCTTGAACCTAGAAGAGTGAAAACTGGGCAGACAAGTGGGCTTAGTGAACTGATCATTACCACCAAGTATCATCAAGATTTGGTGAAAAAATGTTTGGCTGAGATTTCAGCCAACTAGTAGTTTTTTGGAAGCTTGGCAACCCCTTTCAAACGAAAGTGTTTTTCGCCAGTCTCTGCAAGGGGTACTTCAAGGGGAAACAAACCATAGAGATAGAACTTAGAACTACTTCATTTGCTCAAGTTTCAAGAGCTAGCACAAACCGTATTTGATTTAGAATTCCAAACACAGCTATCTATGTAGGAGAAAACACAGTGAAACCTAAAAATTCACACTGTTACTGGAAACGAACGCTTGAACCTAGAAGAGTGAAAATTGGGCAGCAAGTGGGCTTAGTTAACTGATCATTACCACAAGTATCATCAAGATTTGGTGAAAAAATGTTTGCTGAGATTTCAGCCAACTAGTAGTTTTTTGGAAGCTTGGCAACCCCTTTCAAACGAAAGTGTTTTTCGCCAGTCTCTGCATGGGGTACTTCAAGAGGAAACAAACCATAGAGATAGAACTTAGAACTACTTCATTTGCTCAAGTTTCAAGGAGCTAGCACAAACCGTAATTTGATTTAGAGTTTCAACACATCTATCTATATAGCAGAAAACAGAGTGAAACCTAAAAATTCAAACTGTTACTGGAAACGAACGCTTGAACCTAAAAGAGTGAAAATTGGGCAGCCAAGTGGGCTTAGTGAACTGATCATTACCACCAAGTATCATCAAGATTTGGTGAAAAAATGTTTGCTGAGATTTCAGCCAACTAGTAGTTTTTTGGAAGCTTGGCAACCCCTTTCAAACGAGAGTGGTTTTCGCCAGTCTCTGCATGGGGTACTTCAAGGGGAAACAAACCATAGAGATAGAACTTAGAACTACTTCATTTGCTCAAGTTTCAAGGAGCTAGCACAAACCGTATTTGATATAGAGTTTAAAACACATGTATCTATGTAGGAGGAAAAACAGAGTGAAACCTAAAAATTCAAACTGTTACTGGAAACGAATGCTTCAACCTAGAAGAATAAAAATTGGACAGGCAAGTGGGCTTAGTGAACTGATCATTACCACCAAGTATCATCAAGATTTGGTGAAAAATGTTTGCTGAGATTTCAGCCAACTAGTAGTTTTTTGGAAGCTTGGCAACCCCTTTCAAACGAAAGAGGTTTTCGCAAGATTCTGCATGGGGTACTTCAAGAGGAAGCAAACCATGGAGATAGAACTTAGAACTACTTCATTTGGTCAAGTTTCAAGGAGCTAGCACAAACCGTGTTTGATTTAGAATTCCAAACACAGCTATCTATGTAGGAGAAAACACAGTGAAACCTAAAAATTCAAACTGTTACTGGAAACGAATGCTTCAACCTAGAAGAGTGAAAATTGGGGCAGCCAAGTGGGCTTAGTTAACTGATCATTACCACCAAGTATCATCAAGATTTGGTGAAAAATGTTTGCTGAGATTTCAGCCAACTAGTAGTTTTTTGGAAGCTTGGCAACCCCTTTCAAACGAAAGTGTTTTTCGCCAGTCTCTGCATGGGGTACTTCAAGAGGAAACAAACCATAGAGATAGAACTGAGAACTACTTCATTTGCTCAAGTTTCAAGGAGCTAGCACAAACCGTATTTGATTTAGAGTTTCAACACATCTATCTATATAGCAGAAAACAGAGTGAAACCTAAAAATTCAAACTGTTACTGGAAACGAATGCTTCAACCTAGAAGAATAAAATTGGGCAGCCAAGTGGGCTTAGTGAAGTGATCATTACCACCAAGTATCATCAAGATTTGGTGAAAAAATGTTTGCTGAGATTTCAGCCAACTAGTAGTTTTTTGGAAGCTTGGCAACCCCTTTCAAACGAAAGTGTTTTTCGCCAGTCTCTGCATGGGGTACTTCAAGAGGAAACAAACCATAGAGATAGAACTTAGAACTACTTCATTTGCTCAAGTTTCAAGGAGCTAGCACAAACCGTATTTGATATAGAGTTTAAAACACATGTATCTATGTAGGAGAGAACAGAGTGAAACCTAAAAATTCAAACTGTTACTGGAAACGAATGCTTCAACCTAGAAGAATAAAAATTGGACAGGCAAGTGGGCTTAGTGAACTGATCATTACCACCAAGTATCATCAAGATTTGGTGAAAAAATGTTTGCTGAGATTTCAGCCAACTAGTAGTTTTTTGGAAGCTTGGCAACCCCTTTCAAACGAAAGAGGTTTCGCAAGATTCTGCATGGGGTACTTCAAGAGGAAGCAAACCATGGAGATAGAACTTAGAACTACTTCATTTGGTCAAGTTTCAAGGAGCTAGCACAAACGTGTTTGATTTAGAATTCCAAACACAGCTATCTATGTAGGAGAAAACACAGTGAAACCTAAAAATTCAAACTGTTACTGGAAACGAATGCTTCAACCTAGAAGAGTGAAAATTGGGCAGCCAAGTGGGCTTAGTTAACTGATCATTACCACCAAGTATCATCAAGATTTGGTGAAAAATGTTTGCTGAGATTTCAGCCAACTAGTAGTTTTTGGAAGCTTGGCAACCCCTTTCAAACGAAAGTGTTTTTCGCCAGTCTCTGCATGGGGTACTTCAAGAGGAAACAAACCATAGAGATAGAACTGAGAACTACTTCATTTGCTCAAGTTTCAAGGAGCTAGCACAAACCGTATTTGATTTAGAGTTTCAACACATCTATCTATATAGCAGAAAACAGAGTGAAACCTAAAAATTCAAACTGTTACTGGAAACGAATGCTTCAACCTAGAAGAATAAAAATTGGGCAGCCAAGTGGGCGTTGTGAAGTGATCATTACCACCAAGTATCATCAAGATTTGGTGAAAAAATGTTTGCTGAGATTTCAGCCAACTAGTAGTTTTTTGGAAGCTTGGCAACCCCTTTCAAACGAAAGTGTTTTTCGCAGTCTCTGCATGGGGTACTTCAAGAGGAAACAAACCATAGAGATAGAACTTAGAACTACTTCATTTGCTCAAGTTTCAAGGAGCTAGCACAAAACCGTATTTGATATAGAGTTTAAAACACATGTATCTATGTAGGAGAGAACAGAGTGAAACCTAAAATTCAAACTGTTACTGGAAACGAATGCTTCAACCTAGAAGAATAAAAATTGGACAGGCAAGTGGGCTTAGTGAACTGATCATTACCACCAAGTATCATCAAGATTTGGTGAAAAAATGTTTGCTGAGATTTCAGCCAACTAGTAGTTTTTTGGAAGCTTGGCAACCCCTTTCAAACGAAAGAGGTTTTCGCAAGATTCTGCATGGGGTACTTCAAGAGGAAGCAAACCATGGAGATAGAACTTAGAACTACTTCATTTGGTCAAGTTTCAAGGAGCTAGCACAAACCGTGTTTGATTTAGAATTCCAAAACACAGCTATCTATGTAGGAGAAAACACAGTGAAACCTAAAAATTCAAACTGTTACTGGAAACGAATGCTTCAACCTAGAAGAGTGAAAATTGGGCAGCCAAGTGGGCTTAGTTAACTGATCATTACCACCAAGTATCATCAAGATTTGGTGAAAAATGTTTGCTGAGATTTCAGCCAACTAGTAGTTTTTTGGAAGCTTGGCAACCCTTTCAAACGAAAGTGTTTTTCGCCAGTCTCTGCATGGGGTACTTCAAGAGGAAACAAACCATAGAGATAGAACTGAGAACTACTTCATTTGCTCAAGTTTCAAGGAGCTAGCACAAACCGTATTTGATTTAGAGTTTCAACACATCTATCTATATAGCAGAAAACAGAGTGAAACCTAAAAATTCAAACTGTTACTGGAAACGAATTGCTTCAACCTAGAAGAATAAAAATTGGGCAGCCAAGTGGGCTTAGTGAAGTGATCATTACCACCAAGTATCATCAAGATTTGGTGAAAAAATGTTTGCTGAGATTTCAGCCAACTAGTAGTTTTTTGGAAGCTTGGCAACCCCTTTCAAACGAAAGTGTTTTTCGCCAGTCTCTGCATGGGGTACTTCAAGAGGAAACAAACCATAGAGATAGAACTTAGAACTACTTCATTTGCTCAAGTTTCAAGGAGCTAGCACAAACCGTATTTGATAATAGAGTTTAAAACACATGTATCTATGTAGGAGAGAACAGAGTGAAACCTAAAAATTCAAACTGTTACTGGAAACGAATGCTTCAACCTAGAAGAATAAAAATTGGACAGGCAAGTGGGCTTAGTGAACTGATCATTACCACCAAGTATCATCAAGATTTGGTGAAAAAATGTTTGCTGAGATTTCAGCCAACTAGTAGTTTTTTGGAAGCTTGGCAACCCCTTTCAAACGAAAGAGGTTTTCGCAAGATTCTGCATGGGGTACTTCAAGAGGAAGCAAACCATGGAGATAGAACTTAGAACTACTTCATTTGGTCAAGTTTCAAGGAGCTAGCACAAACCGTGTTTGATTTAGAATTCCAAACACAGCTATCTATGTAGGAGAAAACACAGTGAAACCTAAAAATTCAAACTGTTACTGGAAACGAATGCTTCAACCTAGAAGAGTGAAAATTGGGCAGCCAAGTGGGCTTAGTTAACTGATCATTACCACCAAGTATCATCAAGATTTGGTGAAAAAATGTTTGCTGAGATTTCAGCCAACTAGTAGTTTTTTGGAAGCTTGGCAACCCCTTTCAAACGAAAGTGTTTTTCGCCAGTCTCTGCATGGGGTACTTCAAGAGGAAACAAACCATAGAGATAGAACTGAGAACTACTTCATTTGCTCAAGTTTCAAGGAGCTAGCACAAACCGTATTTGATTTAGAGTTTCAACACATCTATCTATATAGCAGAAAACAGAGTGAAACCTAAAAATTCAAACTGTTACTGGAAACGAATGCTTCAACCTAGAAGAATAAAAATTGGGCAGCCAAGTGGGCTTAGTGAAGTGATCATTACCACCAAGTATCATCAAGATTTGGTGAAAAAATGTTTGCTGAGATTTCAGCCAACTAGTAGTTTTTTGGAAGCTTGGCAACCCCTTTCAAACGAAAGTGTTTTTCGCCAGTCTCTGCATGGGGTACTTCAAGAGGAAACAAACCATAGAGATAGAACTTAGAACTACTTCATTTGCTCAAGTTTCAAGGAGCTAGCACAAACCGTATTTGATATAGAGTTTAAAACACATGTATCTATGTAGGAGAGAACAGAGTGAAACCTAAAAATTCAAACTGTTACTGGAAACGAATGCTTCAACCTAGAAGAATAAAAATTGGACAGGCAAGTGGGCTTAGTGAACTGATCATTACCACCAAGTATCATCAAGATTTGGTGAAAAAATGTTTGCTGAGATTCAGCCAACTAGTAGTTTTTTTGGAAGCTTGGCAACCCCTTTCAAACGAAAGAGGTTTCGCCAGATTCTGCATGGGGTACTTCAAGAGGAAACAAACCATGGAGATAGAACTTAGAACTACTTCATTTGGTCAAGTTTCAAGGAGCTAGCACAAACCGTGTTTGATTTAGAATTCCAAACACAGCTATCTATGTAGGAGAAAACACAGTGAAACCTAAAAATTCAAACTGTTACTGGAAACGAATGCTTCAACCTAGAAGAATAAAAATTGGGCAGCCAAGTGGGCTTAGTGAAGTGATCATTACCACCAAGTATCATCAAGATTTGGTGAAAAATGTTTGCTGAGATTTCAGCCAACTAGTAGTTTTTTGGAAGCTTGGCAACCCCTTTCAAACGAAAGTGTTTTCGCCAGTCTCTGCATGGGGTACTTCAAGAGGAAACAAACCATAGAGATAGAACTTAGAACTACTTCATTTGCTCAAGTTTCAAGGAGCTAGCACAAACCGTATTTGATTTAGAGTTTCAACACATCTATCTATATAGCAGAAAACAGAGTGAAACCTAAAAATTCAAACTGTTCCTGGAAACGAACGCTTGAACCTAGAAGAGTGAAAATTGGGCAGCCAAGTGGGCTTAGTGAACTGATCATTACTACCAAGTATCATCAAGATTTGGTGAAAAAATGTTTGCTGAGATTTCAGCCAACTAGTAGTTTTTTGGAAGCTTGGCAAACCCTTTCAAACGAGAGTGGTTTTCGCCAGTCTCTACAAGGGGTACTTCAAGAGGAAACAAACCATAGAGATAGAACTTAGAACTACTTCATTTGGTCAAGTTTCAAGGAGCAAGCACAAACCGTATTTGATTTAGAGTTTCAACACATCTATCTATATAGCAGAAAACAGAGTGAAACCTAAAAATTCAAAGTGTTGCTGGAAACGAACGCTTGAACCTAGAAGAGTGAAAACTGGGCAGACAAGTGGGCTTAGTGAACTGATCATTACCACCAAGTATCATCAAGATTTGGTGAAAAAATGTTTGCTGAGATTTCAGCCAACTAGTAGTTTTTTGGAAGCTTGGCAACCCCTTTCAAACGAAAGTGTTTTTCGCCAGTCTCTGCAAGGGGTACTTCAAGGGGAAACAAACCATAGAGATAGAACTTAGAACTACTTCATTTGCTCAAGTTTCAAGGAGCTAGCACAAACCGTATTTGATTTAGAATTCCAAACACAGCTATCTATGTAGGAGAAAACACAGTGAAACCTAAAAATTCACACTGTTACTGGAAACGAACGCTTGAACCTAGAAGAGTGAAAATTGGGCAGCCAAGTGGGCTTAGTTAACTGATCATTACCACCAAGTATCATCAAGATTTGGTGAAAAAATGTTTGCTGAGATTTCAGCCAACTAGTAGTTTTTTGGAAGCTTGGCAACCCCTTTCAAACGAAAGTGTTTTTCGCCAGTCTCTGCATGGGGTACTTCAAGAGGAAACAAACCATAGAGATAGAACTTAGAACTACTTCATTTGCTCAAGTTTCAAGGAGCTAGCACAAACCGTATTTGATTTAGAGTTTCAACACATCTATCTATATAGCAGAAAACAGAGTGAAACCTAAAAATTCAAACTGTTACTGGAAACGAACGCTTGAACCTAAAAGAGTGAAAATTGGGCAGCCAAGTGGGCTTAGTGAACTGATCATTACCACCAAGTATCATCAAGATTTGGTGAAAAAATGTTTGCTGAGATTTCAGCCAACTAGTAGTTTTTTGGAAGCTTGGCAACCCCTTTCAAACGAGAGTGGTTTTCGCCAGTCTCTGCATGGGGTACTTCAAGGGGAAACAAACCATAGAGATAGAACTTAGAACTACTTCATTTGCTCAAGTTTCAAGGAGCTAGCACAAACCGTATTTGATATAGAGTTTAAAACACATGTATCTATGTAGGAGAAAACAGAGTGAAACCTAAAAATTCAAACTGTTACTGGAAACGAATGCTTCAACCTAGAAGAATAAAAATTGGACAGGCAAGTGGGCTTAGTGAACTGATCATTACCACCAAGTATCATCAAGATTTGGTGAAAAAATGTTTGCTGAGATTTCAGCCAACTAGTAGTTTTTTGGAAGCTTGGCAACCCCTTTCAAACGAAAGAGGTTTTCGCAAGATTCTGCATGGGGTACTTCAAGAGGAAGCAAACCATGGAGATAGAACTTAGAACTACTTCATTTGGTCAAGTTTCAAGGAGCTAGCACAAACCGTGTTTGATTTAGAATTCCAAACACAGCTATCTATGTAGGAGAAAACACAGTGAAACCTAAAAATTCAAACTGTTACTGGAAACGAATGCTTCAACCTAGAAGAGTGAAAATTGGGCAGCCAAGTGGGCTTAGTTAACTGATCATTACCACCAAGTATCATCAAGATTTGGTGAAAAAATGTTTGCTGAGATTTCAGCCAACTAGTAGTTTTTTGGAAGCTTGGCAACCCCTTTCAAACGAAAGTGTTTTTCGCCAGTCTCTGCATGGGGTACTTCAAGAGGAAACAAACCATAGAGATAGAACTGAGAACTACTTCATTTGCTCAAGTTTCAAGGAGCTAGCACAAACCGTATTTGATTTAGAGTTTCAACACATCTATCTATATAGCAGAAAACAGAGTGAAACCTAAAAATTCAAACTGTTACTGGAAACGAATGCTTCAACCTAGAAGAATAAAAATTGGGCAGCCAAGTGGGCTTAGTGAAGTGATCATTACCACCAAGTATCATCAAGATTTGGTGAAAAAATGTTTGCTGAGATTTCAGCCAACTAGTAGTTTTTTGGAAGCTTGGCAACCCCTTTCAAACGAAAGTGTTTTTCGCCAGTCTCTGCATGGGGTACTTCAAGAGGAAACAAACCATAGAGATAGAACTTAGAACTACTTCATTTGCTCAAGTTTCAAGGAGCTAGCACAAACCGTATTTGATATAGAGTTTAAAACACATGTATCTATGTAGGAGAGAACAGAGTGAAACCTAAAAATTCAAACTGTTCCTGGAAACGAATGCTTCAACCTAGAAGAATAAAAATTGGACAGGCAAGTGGGCTTAGTGAACTGATCATTACCACCAAGTATCATCAAGATTTGGTGAAAAAATGTTTGCTGAGATTTCAGCCAACTAGTAGTTTTTTGGAAGCTTGGCAACCCCTTTCAAACGAAAGAGGTTTTCGCCAGATTCTGCATGGGGTACTTCAAGAGGAAACAAACCATGGAGATAGAACTTAGAACTACTTCATTTGGTCAAGTTTCAAGGAGCTAGCACAAACCGTGTTTGATTTAGAATTCCAAACACAGCTATCTATGTAGGAGAAAACACAGTGAAACCTAAAAATTCAAACTGTTACTGGAAACGAATGCTTCAACCTAGAAGAATAAAAATTGGGCAGCCAAGTGGGCTTAGTGAACTGATCATTACCACCAAGTATCATCAAGATTTGGTGAAAAAATGTTTGCTGAGATTTCAGCCAACTAGTAGTTTTTTGGAAGCTTGGCAACCCCTTTCAAACGAAAGTGTTTTTCGCCAGTCTCTGCATGGGGTACTTCAAGAGGAAACAAACCATAGAGATAGAACTTAGAACTACTTCATTTGCTCAAGTTTCAAGGAGCTAGCACAAACCGTATTTGATTTAGAGTTTCAACACATCTATCTATATAGCAGAAAACAGAGTGAAACCTAAAAATTCAAACTGTTACTGGAAACGAACGCTTGAACCTAGAAGAGTGAAAATTGGGCAGCCAAGTGGGCTTAGTGAACTGATCATTACTACCAAGTATCATCAAGATTTGGTGAAAAAATGTTTGCTGAGATTTCAGCCAACTAGTAGTTTTTTGGAAGCTTGGCAAACCCTTTCAAACGAGAGTGGTTTTCGCCAGTCTCTGCATGGGGTACTTCAAGAGGAAACAAACCATAGAGATAGACCTTAGAACTACTTCATTTAGTCAAGTTTCAAGGAGCTAGCACAAACCGTATTTGATTTAGAGTTTCAACACATCTATCTATATAGCAGAAAACAGAGTGAAACCTAAAAATTCAAAGTGTTGCTGGAAACGAACGCTTGAACCTAGAAGAGTGAAAACTGGGCAGACAAGTGGGCTTAGTGAACTGATCATTACCACCAAGTATCATCAAGATTTGGTGAAAAAATGTTTGCTGAGATTTCAGCCAACTAGTAGTTTTTTGGAAGCTTGGCAACCCCTTTCAAACGAAAGTGTTTTTCGCCAGTCTCTGCAAGGGGTACTTCAAGGGGAAACAAACCATAGAGATAGAACTTAGAACTACTTCATTTGCTCAAGTTTCAAGGAGCTAGCACAAACCGTATTTGATATAGAGTTTAAAACACATGTATCTATGTAGGAGAAAACAGAGTGAAACCTAAAAATTCACACTGTTACTGGAAACGAACGCTTGAACCTAGAAGAGTGAAAATTGGGCAGCCAAGTGGGCTTAGTTAACTGATCATTACCACCAAGTATCATCAAGATTTGGTGAAAAAATGTTTGCTGAGATTTCAGCCAACTAGTAGTTTTTTGGAAGCTTGGCAACCCCTTTCAAACGAAAGTGTTTTTCGCCAGTCTCTGCATGGGGTACTTCAAGAGGAAACAAACCATAGAGATAGAACTGAGAACTACTTCATTTGCTCAAGTTTCAAGGAGCTAGCACAAACCGTATTTGATTTAGAGTTTCAACACATCTATCTATATAGCAGAAAACAGAGTGAAACCTAAAAATTCAAACTGTTACTGGAAACGAATGCTTCAACCTAGAAGAATAAAAATTGGGCAGCCAAGTGGGCTTAGTGAAGTGATCATTACCACCAAGTATCATCAAGATTTGGTGAAAAAATGTTTGCTGAGATTTCAGCCAACTAGTAGTTTTTTGGAAGCTTGGCAACCCCTTTCAAACGAAAGTGTTTTTCGCCAGTCTCTGCATGGGGTACTTCAAGGGGAAACAAACCATAGAGATAGAACTTAGAACTACTTCATTTGCTCAAGTTTCAAGGAGCTAGCACAAACCGTATTTGATATAGAGTTTAAAACACATGTATCTATGTAGGAGAGAACAGAGTGAAACCTAAAAATTCAAACTGTTCCTGGAAACGAATGCTTCAACCTAGAAGAATAAAAATTGGACAGGCAAGTGGGCTTAGTGAACTGATCATTACCACCAAGTATCATCAAGATTTGGTGAAAAAATGTTTGCTGAGATTTCAGCCAACTAGTAGTTTTTTGGAAGCTTGGCAACCCCTTTCAAACGAAAGAGGTTTTCGCCAGATTCTGCATGGGGTACTTCAAGAGGAAACAAACCATGGAGATAGAACTTAGAACTACTTCATTTGGTCAAGTTTCAAGGAGCTAGCACAAACCGTGTTTGATTTAGAATTCCAAACACAGCTATCTATGTAGGAGAAAACACAGTGAAACCTAAAAATTCAAACTGTTACTGGAAACGAATGCTTCAACCTAGAAGAATAAAAATTGGGCAGCCAAGTGGGCTTAGTGAAGTGATCATTACCACCAAGTATCATCAAGATTTGGTGAAAAAATGTTTGCTGAGATTTCAGCCAACTAGTAGTTTTTTGGAAGCTTGGCAACCCCTTTCAAACGAAAGTGTTTTTCGCCAGTCTCTGCATGGGGTACTTCAAGAGGAAACAAACCATAGAGATAGAACTTAGAACTACTTCATTTGCTCAAGTTTCAAGGAGCTAGCACAAACCGTATTTGATTTAGAGTTTCAACACATCTATCTATATAGCAGAAAACAGAGTGAAACCTAAAAATTCAAACTGTTCCTGGAAACGAACGCTTGAACCTAGAAGAGTGAAAATTGGGCAGCCAAGTGGGCTTAGTGAACTTATCATTACTACCAAGTATCATCAAGATTTGGTGAAAAAATGTTTGCTGAGATTTCAGCCAACTAGTAGTTTTTTGGAAGCTTGGCAAACCCTTTCAAACGAGAGTGGTTTTCGCCAGTCTCTACAAGGGGTACTTCAAGAGGAAACAAACCATAGAGATAGAACTTAGAACTACTTCATTTGGTCAAGTTTCAAGGAGCAAGCACAAACCGTATTTGATTTAGAGTTTCAACACATCTATCTATATAGCAGAAAACAGAGTGAAACCTAAAAATTCAAAGTGTTGCTGGAAACGAACGCTTGAACCTAGAAGAGTGAAAACTGGGCAGACAAGTGGGCTTAGTGAACTGATCATTACCACCAAGTATCATCAAGATTTGGTGAAAAAATGTTTGCTGAGATTTCAGCCAACTAGTAGTTTTTTGGAAGCTTGGCAACCCCTTTCAAACGAAAGTGTTTTTCGCCAGTCTCTGCAAGGGGTACTTCAAGGGGAAACAAACCATAGAGATAGAACTTAGAACTACTTCATTTGCTCAAGTTTCAAGGAGCTAGCACAAACCGTATTTGATTTAGAATTCCAAACACAGCTATCTATGTAGGAGAAAACACAGTGAAACCTAAAAATTCACACTGTTACTGGAAACGAACGCTTGAACCTAGAAGAGTGAAAATTGGGCAGCCAAGTGGGCTTAGTTAACTGATCATTACCACCAAGTATCATCAAGATTTGGTGAAAAAATGTTTGCTGAGATTTCAGCCAACTAGTAGTTTTTTGGAAGCTTGGCAACCCCTTTCAAACGAAAGTGTTTTTCGCCAGTCTCTGCATGGGGTACTTCAAGAGGAAACAAACCATAGAGATAGAACTTAGAACTACTTCATTTGCTCAAGTTTCAAGGAGCTAGCACAAACCGTATTTGATTTAGAGTTTCAACACATCTATCTATATAGCAGAAAACAGAGTGAAACCTAAAAATTCAAACTGTTACTGGAAACGAACGCTTGAACCTAAAAGAGTGAAA
This sequence comes from Callospermophilus lateralis, assembly GCF_048772815.1. NCBI lineage: Eukaryota > Metazoa > Chordata > Mammalia > Rodentia > Sciuridae > Callospermophilus > Callospermophilus lateralis. Next base: position 19,703 of record NW_027517694.1, read on the forward strand.
ATTGGGCAGCCAAGTGGGCTTAGTGAACTGATCATTACCACCAAGTATCATCAAGATTTGGTGAAAAAATGTTTGCTGAGATTTCAGCCAACTAGTAGTTTTTTGGAAGCTTGGCAACCCCTTTCAAACGAGAGTGGTTTTCGCCAGTCTCTGCATGGGGTACTTCAAGGGGAAACAAACCATAGAGATAGAACTTAGAACTACTTCATTTGCTCAAGTTTCAAGGAGCTAGCACAAACCGTATTTGATATAGAGTTTAAAACACATGTATCTATGTAGGAGAAAACAGAGTGAAACCTAAAAATTCAAACTGTTACTGGAAACGAATGCTTCAACCTAGAAGAATAAAAACTGGACAGGCAAGTGGGCTTAGTGAACTGATCATTACCACCAAGTATCATCAAGATTTGGTGAAAAAATGTTTGCTGAGATTTCAGCCAACTAGTAGTTTTTTGGAAGCTTGGCAACCCCTTTCAAACGAAAGAGGTTTTCGCAAGATTCTGCATGGGGTACTTCAAGAGGAAGCAAACCATGGAGATAGAACTTAGAACTACTTCATTTGGTCAAGTTTCAAGGAGCTAGCACAAACCGTGTTTGATTTAGAATTCCAAACACAGCTATCTATGTAGGAGAAAACACAGTGAAACCTAAAAATTCAAACTGTTACTGGAAACGAATGCTTCAACCTAGAAGAGTGAAAATTGGGCAGCCAAGTGGGCTTAGTTAACTGATCATTACCACCAAGTATCATCAAGATTTGGTGAAAAAATGTTTGCTGAGATTTCAGCCAACTAGTAGTTTTTTGGAAGCTTGGCAACCCCTTTCAAACGAAAGTGTTTTTCGCCAGTCTCTGCATGGGGTACTTCAAGAGGAAACAAACCATAGAGATAGAACTGAGAACTACTTCATTTGCTCAAGTTTCAAGGAGCTAGCACAAACCGTATTTGATTTAGAGTTTCAACACATCTATCTATATAGCAGAAAACAGAGTGAAACCTAAAAATTCAAACTGTTACTGGAAACGAATGCTTCAACCTAGAAGAATAAAAATTGGGCAGCCAAGTGGGCTTAGTGAAGTGATCATTACCACCAAGTTATCATCAAGATTTGGTGAAAAAATGTTTGCTGAGATTTCAGCCAACTATAGTTTTTTGGAAGCTTGGCAACCCCTTTCAAACGAAAGTGTTTTTCGCCAGTCTCTGCATGGGGTACTTCAAGAGGAAACAAACCATAGAGATAGAACTTAGAACTACTTCATTTGCTCAAGTTTCAAGGAGCTAGCACAAACCGTATTTGATATAGAGTTTAAAACACATGTATCTATGTAGGAGAGAACAGAGTGAAACCTAAAAATTCAAACTGTTACTGGAAACGAATGCTTCAACCTAGAAGAATAAAAATTGGACAGGCAAGTGGGCTTAGTGAACTGATCATTACCACCAAGTATCATCAAGATTTGGTGAAAAATGTGTGCTGAGATTTCAGCCCAACTAGTAGTTTTTTGGAAGCTTGGCAACCCCTTTCAAACGAAAGAGGTTTTCGCCAGATTCTGCATGGGGTACTTCAAGAGGAAACAAACCATGGAGATAGAACTTAGAACTACTTCATTTGGTCAAGTTTCAAGGAGCTAGCACAAACCGTGTTTGATTTAGAATTCCAAACACAGCTATCTATGTAGGAGAAAACACAGTGAAACCTAAAAATTCAAACTGTTACTGGAAACGATGCTTCAACCTAGAAGAATAAAAATTGGGCAGCCAAGTGGGCTTAGTGAAGTGATCATTACCACCAAGTATCATCAAGATTTGGTGAAAAAATGTTTGCTGAGATTTCAGCCAACTAGTAGTTTTTTGGAAGCTTTGGCAACCCCTTTCAAACGAAAGTGTTTTTCGCCAGTCTCTGCATGGGGTACTTCAAGAGGAAACAAACCATAGAGATAGAACTAGAACTACTTCATTTGCTCAAGTTTCAAGGAGCTAGCACAAACCGTATTTGATTTAGAGTTTCAACACATCCTATCTATATAGCAGAAAACAGAGTGAAACCTAAAAATTCAAACTGTTCCTGGAAACGAACGCTTGAACCTAGAAGAGTGAAAATTGGGCAGCCAAGTGGGCTTAGTGAACTGATCATTACTACCAAGTATCATCAAGATTTGGTGAAAAAATGTTTGCTGAGATTTCAGCCAACTAGTAGTTTTTTGGAAGCTTGGCAAACCCTTTCAAACGAGAGTGGTTTTCGCCAGTCTCTACAAGGGGTACTTCAAGAGGAAACAAACCATAGAGATAGAACTTAGAACTACTTCATTTGGTCAAGTTTCAAGGAGCAAGCACAAACCGTATTTGATTTAGAGTTTCAACACATCTATCTATATAGCAGAAAACAGAGTGAAACCTAAAAATTCAAAGTGTTGCTGGAAACGAACGCTTGAACCTAGAAGAGTGAAAACTGGGCAGACAAGTGGGCTTAGTGAACTGATCATTACCACCAAGTATCATCAAGATTTGGTGAAAAAATGTTTGCTGAGATTTCAGCCAACTAGTAGTTTTTTGGAAGCTTGGCAACCCCTTTCAAACGAAAGTGTTTTTCGCCAGTCTCTGCAAGGGGTACTTCAAGGGGAAACAAACCATAGAGATAGAACTTAGAACTACTTCATTTGCTCAAGTTTCAAGGAGCTAGCACAAACCGTATTTGATTTAGAATTCCAAACACAGCTATCTATGTAGGAGAAAACACAGTGAAACCTAAAAATTCACACTGTTACTGGAAACGAACGCTTGAACCTAGAAGAGTGAAAATTGGGCAGCCAAGTGGGCTTAGTTAACTGATCATTACCACCAAGTATCATCAAGATTTGGTGAAAAAATGTTTGCTGAGATTTCAGCCAACTAGTAGTTTTTTGGAAGCTTGGCAACCCCTTTCAAACGAAAGTGTTTTTCGCCAGTCTCTGCATGGGGTACTTCAAGAGGAAACAAACCATAGAGATAGAACTTAGAACTACTTCATTTGCTCAAGTTTCAAGGAGCTAGCACAAACCGTATTTGATTTAGAGTTTCAACACATCTATCTATATAGCAGAAAACAGAGTGAAACCTAAAAATTCAAACTGTTACTGGAAACGAACGCTTGAACCTAAAAGAGTGAAAATTGGGCAGCCAAGTGGGCTTAGTGAACTGATCATTACCACCAAGTATCATCAAGATTTGGTGAAAAAATGTTTGCTGAGATTTCAGCCAACTAGTAGTTTTTTGGAAGCTTGGCAACCCCTTTCAAACGAGAGTGGTTTTCGCCAGTCTCTGCATGGGGTACTTCAAGGGGAAACAAACCATAGAGATAGAACTTAGAACTACTTCATTTGCTCAAGTTTCAAGGAGCTAGCACAAACCGTATTTGATATAGAGTTTAAAACACATGTATCTATGTAGGAGAAAACAGAGTGAAACCTAAAAATTCAAACTGTTACTGGAAACGAATGCTTCAACCTAGAAGAATAAAAATTGGACAGGCAAGTGGGCTTAGTGAACTGATCATTACCACCAAGTATCATCAAGATTTGGTGAAAAAATGTTTGCTGAGATTTCAGCCAACTAGTAGTTTTTTGGAAGCTTGGCAACCCCTTTCAAACGAAAGAGGTTTTCGCAAGATTCTGCATGGGGTACTTCAAGAGGAAGCAAACCATGGAGATAGAACTTAGAACTACTTCATTTGGTCAAGTTTCAAGGAGCTAGCACAAACCGTGTTTGATTTAGAATTCCAAACACAGCTATCTATGTAGGAGAAAACACAGTGAAACCTAAAAATTCAAACTGTTACTGGAAACGAATGCTTCAACCTAGAAGAGTGAAAATTGGGCAGCCAAGTGGGCTTAGTTAACTGATCATTACCACCAAGTATCATCAAGATTTGGTGAAAAAATGTTTGCTGAGATTTCAGCCAACTAGTAGTTTTTTGGAAGCTTGGCAACCCCTTTCAAACGAAAGTGTTTTTCGCCAGTCTCTGCATGGGGTACTTCAAGAGGAAACAAACCATAGAGATAGAACTGAGAACTACTTCATTTGCTCAAGTTTCAAGGAGCTAGCACAAACCGTATTTGATTTAGAGTTTCAACACATCTATCTATATAGCAGAAAACAGAGTGAAACCTAAAAATTCAAACTGTTACTGGAAACGAATGCTTCAACCTAGAAGAATAAAAATTGGGCAGCCAAGTGGGCTTAGTGAAGTGATCATTACCACCAAGTATCATCAAGATTTGGTGAAAAAATGTTTGCTGAGATTTCAGCCAACTAGTAGTTTTTTGGAAGCTTGGCAACCCCTTTCAAACGAAAGTGTTTTTCGCCAGTCTCTGCATGGGGTACTTCAAGAGGAAACAAACCATAGAGATAGAACTTAGAACTACTTCATTTGCTCAAGTTTCAAGGAGCTAGCACAAACCGTATTTGATATAGAGTTTAAAACACATGTATCTATGTAGGAGAGAACAGAGTGAAACCTAAAAATTCAAACTGTTACTGGAAACGAATGCTTCAACCTAGAAGAATAAAAATTGGACAGGCAAGTGGGCTTAGTGAACTGATCATTACCACCAAGTATCATCAAGATTTGGTGAAAAAATGTTTGCTGAGATTTCAGCCAACTAGTAGTTTTTTGGAAGCTTGGCAACCCCTTTCAAACGAAAGAGGTTTTCGCCAGATTCTGCATGGGGTACTTCAAGAGGAAACAAACCATGGAGATAGAACTTAGAACTACTTCATTTGGTCAAGTTTCAAGGAGCTAGCACAAACCGTGTTTGATTTAGAATTCCAAACACAGCTATCTATGTAGGAGAAAACACAGTGAAACCTAAAAATTCAAACTGTTACTGGAAACGAATGCTTCAACCTAGAAGAATAAAAATTGGGCAGCCAAGTGGGCTTAGTGAAGTGATCATTACCACCAAGTATCATCAAGATTTGGTGAAAAAATGTTTGCTGAGATTTCAGCCAACTAGTAGTTTTTTGGAAGCTTGGCAACCCCTTTCAAACGAAAGTGTTTTTCGCCAGTCTCTGCATGGGGTACTTCAAGAGGAAACAAACCATAGAGATAGAACTTAGAACTACTTCATTTGCTCAAGTTTCAAGGAGCTAGCACAAACCGTATTTGATTTAGAGTTTCAACACATCTATCTATATAGCAGAAAACAGAGTGAAACCTAAAAATTCAAACTGTTCCTGGAAACGAACGCTTGAACCTAGAAGAGTGAAAATTGGGCAGCCAAGTGGGCTTAGTGAACTGATCATTACTACCAAGTATCATCAAGATTTGGTGAAAAAATGTTTGCTGAGATTTCAGCCAACTAGTAGTTTTTTGGAAGCTTGGCAAACCCTTTCAAACGAGAGTGGTTTTCGCCAGTCTCTACAAGGGGTACTTCAAGAGGAAACAAACCATAGAGATAGAACTTAGAACTACTTCATTTGGTCAAGTTTCAAGGAGCAAGCACAAACCGTATTTGATTTAGAGTTTCAACACATCTATCTATATAGCAGAAAACAGAGTGAAACCTAAAAATTCAAAGTGTTGCTGGAAACGAACGCTTGAACCTAGAAGAGTGAAAACTGGGCAGACAAGTGGGCTTAGTGAACTGATCATTACCACCAAGTATCATCAAGATTTGGTGAAAAAATGTTTGCTGAGATTTCAGCCAACTAGTAGTTTTTTGGAAGCTTGGCAACCCCTTTCAAACGAAAGTGTTTTTCGCCAGTCTCTGCAAGGGGTACTTCAAGGGGAAACAAACCATAGAGATAGAACTTAGAACTACTTCATTTGCTCAAGTTTCAAGGAGCTAGCACAAACCGTATTTGATTTAGAATTCCAAACACAGCTATCTATGTAGGAGAAAACACAGTGAAACCTAAAAATTCACACTGTTACTGGAAACGAACGCTTGAACCTAGAAGAGTGAAAATTGGGCAGCCAAGTGGGCTTAGTTAACTGATCATTACCACCAAGTATCATCAAGATTTGGTGAAAAAATGTTTGCTGAGATTTCAGCCAACTAGTAGTTTTTTGGAAGCTTGGCAACCCCTTTCAAACGAGAGTGGTTTTCGCCAGTCTCTGCATGGGGTACTTCAAGGGGAAACAAACCATAGAGATAGAACTTAGAACTACTTCATTTGCTCAAGTTTCAAGGAGCTAGCACAAACCGTATTTGATATAGAGTTTAAAACACATGTATCTATGTAGGAGAAAACAGAGTGAAACCTAAAAATTCAAACTGTTACTGGAAACGAATGCTTCAACCTAGAAGAATAAAAATTGGACAGGCAAGTGGGCTTAGTGAACTGATCATTACCACCAAGTATCATCAAGATTTGGTGAAAAAATGTTTGCTGAGATTTCAGCCAACTAGTAGTTTTTTGGAAGCTTGGCAACCCCTTTCAAACGAAAGAGGTTTTCGCAAGATTCTGCATGGGGTACTTCAAGAGGAAGCAAACCATGGAGATAGAACTTAGAACTACTTCATTTGGTCAAGTTTCAAGGAGCTAGCACAAACCGTGTTTGATTTAGAATTCCAAACACAGCTATCTATGTAGGAGAAAACACAGTGAAACCTAAAAATTCAAACTGTTACTGGAAACGAATGCTTCAACCTAGAAGAATAAAAATTGGGCAGCCAAGTGGGCTTAGTGAACTGATCATTACCACCAAGTATCATCAAGATTTGGTAAAAAAATGTTTGCTGAGATTTCAGCCAACTAGTAGTTTTTTGGAAGCTTGGCAACCCCTTTCAAACGAAAGTGGTTTTCGCCAGTCTCTGCATGGGGTACTTCAAGAGGAAACAAACCATAGAGATAGAACTTAGAACTACTTCATTTGCTCAAGTTTCAAGGAGCTAGCACAAACCGTATTTGATTTAGAGTTTCAACACATCTATCTATATAGCAGAAAACAGATTGAAACCTAAAAATTCAAACTGTTACTGGAAACGAACGCTTGAACCTAGAAGAGTGAAAATTGGGCAGCCAAGTGGGCTTAGTGAACTGATCATTACCACCAAGTATCATCAAGATTTGGTGAAAAAATGTTTGCTGAGATTTCAGCCAACTAGTAGTTTTTTGGAAGCTTGGCAACCCCTTTCAAACGAGAGTGGTTTTCGCCAGTCTCTGCATGGGGTACTTCAAGGGGAAACAAACCATAGAGATAGAACTTAGAACTACTTCATTTGCTCAAGTTTCAAGGAGCTAGCACAAACCGTATTTGATATAGAGTTTAAAACACATGTATCTATGTAGGAGAAAACAGAGTGAAACCTAAAAATTCAAACTGTTACTGGAAACGAATGCTTCAACCTAGAAGAATAAAAATTGGACAGGCAAGTGGGCTTAGTGAACTGATCATTACCACCAAGTATCATCAAGATTTGGTGAAAAAATGTTTGCTGAGATTTCAGCCAACTAGTAGTTTTTTGGAAGCTTGGCAACCCCTTTCAAACGAAAGAGGTTTTCGCCAGATTCTGCATGGGGTACTTCAAGAGGAAGCAAACCATGGAGATAGAACTTAGAACTACTTCATTTGGTCAAGTTTCAAGGAGCTAGCACAAACCGTGTTTGATTTAGAATTCCAAACACAGCTATCTATGTAGGAGAAAACACAGTGAAACCTAAAAATTCAAACTGTTACTGGAAACGAATGCTTCAACCTAGAAGAATAAAAATTGGGCAGCCAAGTGGGCTTAGTGAACTGATCATTACCACCAAGTATCATCAAGATTTGGTAAAAAAATGTTTGCTGAGATTTCAGCCAACTAGTAGTTTTTTGGAAGCTTGGCAACCCCTTTCAAACGAAAGTGGTTTTCGCCAGTCTCTGCATGGGGTACTTCAAGAGGAAACAAACCATAGAGATAGAACTTAGAACTACTTCATTTGCTCAAGTTTCAAGGAGCTAGCACAAACCGTATTTGATTTAGAGTTTCAACACATCTATCTATATAGCAGAAAACAGATTGAAACCTAAAAATTCAAACTGTTACTGGAAACGAACGCTTGAACCTAGAAGAGTGAAAATTGGGCAGCCAAGTGGGCTTAGTGAACTGATCATTACCACCAAGTATCATCAAGATTTGGTGAAAAAATGTTTGCTGAGATTTCAGCCAACTAGTAGTTTTTTGGAAGCTTGGCAACCCCTTTCAAACGAAAGTGGTTTTCGCCAGTCTCTGCATGGGGTACTTCAAGAGGAAACAAACCATAGAGATAGAACTTAGAACTACTTCATTTGGTCAAGTTTCAAGGAGCTAGCACAAACCGTATTTGATTTAGAGTTTCAACACATCTATCTATATAGCAGAAAACAGAGTGAAACCTAAAAATTCAAACTGTTACTGGAAACGAACGCTTGAACCTAAAAGAGTGAAAATTGGGCAGCCAAGTGGGCTTAGTGAACTGATCATTACCACCAAGTATCATCAAGATTTGGTGAAAAAATGTTTGCTGAGATTTCAGCCAACTAGTAGTTTTTTGGAAGCTTGGCAACCCCTTTCAAACGAGAGTGGTTTTCGCCAGTCTCTGCATGGGGTACTTCAAGGGGAAACAAACCATAGAGATAGAACTTAGAACTACTTCATTTGCTCAAGTTTCAAGGAGCTAGCACAAACCGTATTTGATATAGAGTTTAAAACACATGTATCTATGTAGGAGAAAACAGAGTGAAACCTAAAAATTCAAACTGTTACTGGAAACGAATGCTTCAACCTAGAAGAATAAAAATTGGACAGGCAAGTGGGCTTAGTGAACTGATCATTACCACCAAGTATCATCAAGATTTGGTGAAAAAATGTTTGCTGAGATTTCAGCCAACTAGTAGTTTTTTGGAAGCTTGGCAACCCCTTTCAAACGAAAGAGGTTTTCGCAAGATTCTGCATGGGGTACTTCAAGAGGAAGCAAACCATGGAGATAGAACTTAGAACTACTTCATTTGGTCAAGTTTCAAGGAGCTAGCACAAACCGTGTTTGATTTAGAATTCCAAACACAGCTATCTATGTAGGAGAAAACACAGTGAAACCTAAAAATTCAAACTGTTACTGGAAACGAATGCTTCAACCTAGAAGAGTGAAAATTGGGCAGCCAAGTGGGCTTAGTTAACTGATCATTACCACCAAGTATCATCAAGATTTGGTGAAAAAATGTTTGCTGAGATTTCAGCCAACTAGTAGTTTTTTGGAAGCTTGGCAACCCCTTTCAAACGAAAGTGTTTTTCGCCAGTCTCTGCATGGGGTACTTCAAGAGGAAACAAACCATAGAGATAGAACTGAGAACTACTTCATTTGCTCAAGTTTCAAGGAGCTAGCACAAACCGTATTTGATTTAGAGTTTCAACACATCTATCTATATAGCAGAAAACAGAGTGAAACCTAAAAATTCAAACTGTTACTGGAAACGAATGCTTCAACCTAGAAGAATAAAAATTGGGCAGCCAAGTGGGCTTAGTGAAGTGATCATTACCACCAAGTATCATCAAGATTTGGTGAAAAAATGTTTGCTGAGATTTCAGCCAACTAGTAGTTTTTTGGAAGCTTGGCAACCCCTTTCAAACGAAAGTGTTTTTCGCCAGTCTCTGCATGGGGTACTTCAAGAGGAAACAAACCATAGAGATAGAACTTAGAACTACTTCATTTGCTCAAGTTTCAAGGAGCTAGCACAAACCGTATTTGATATAGAGTTTAAAACACATGTATCTATGTAGGAGAGAACAGAGTGAAACCTAAAAATTCAAACTGTTACTGGAAACGAATGCTTCAACCTAGAAGAATAAAAATTGGACAGGCAAGTGGGCTTAGTGAACTGATCATTACCACCAAGTATCATCAAGATTTGGTGAAAAAATGTTTGCTGAGATTTCAGCCAACTAGTAGTTTTTTGGAAGCTTGGCAACCCCTTTCAAACGAAAGAGGTTTTCGCCAGATTCTGCATGGGGTACTTCAAGAGGAAACAAACCATGGAGATAGAACTTAGAACTACTTCATTTGGTCAAGTTTCAAGGAGCTAGCACAAACCGTGTTTGATTTAGAATTCCAAACACAGCTATCTATGTAGGAGAAAACACAGTGAAACCTAAAAATTCAAACTGTTACTGGAAACGAATGCTTCAACCTAGAAGAATAAAAATTGGGCAGCCAAGTGGGCTTAGTGAAGTGATCATTACCACCAAGTATCATCAAGATTTGGTGAAAAAATGTTTGCTGAGATTTCAGCCAACTAGTAGTTTTTTGGAAGCTTGGCAACCCCTTTCAAACGAAAGTGTTTTTCGCCAGTCTCTGCATGGGGTACTTCAAGAGGAAACAAACCATAGAGATAGAACTTAGAACTACTTCATTTGCTCAAGTTTCAAGGAGCTAGCACAAACCGTATTTGATTTAGAGTTTCAACACATCTATCTATATAGCAGAAAACAGAGTGAAACCTAAAAATTCAAACTGTTCCTGGAAACGAACGCTTGAACCTAGAAGAGTGAAAATTGGGCAGCCAAGTGGGCTTAGTGAACTGATCATTACTACCAAGTATCATCAAGATTTGGTGAAAAAATGTTTGCTGAGATTTCAGCCAACTAGTAGTTTTTTGGAAGCTTGGCAAACCCTTTCAAACGAGAGTGGTTTTCGCCAGTCTCTACAAGGGGTACTTCAAGAGGAAACAAACCATAGAGATAGAACTTAGAACTACTTCATTTGGTCAAGTTTCAAGGAGCAAGCACAAACCGTATTTGATTTAGAGTTTCAACACATCTATCTATATAGCAGAAAACAGAGTGAAACCTAAAAATTCAAAGTGTTGCTGGAAACGAACGCTTGAACCTAGAAGAGTGAAAACTGGGCAGACAAGTGGGCTTAGTGAACTGATCATTACCACCAAGTATCATCAAGATTTGGTGAAAAAATGTTTGCTGAGATTTCAGCCAACTAGTAGTTTTTTGGAAGCTTGGCAACCCCTTTCAAACGAAAGTGTTTTTCGCCAGTCTCTGCAAGGGGTACTTCAAGGGGAAACAAACCATAGAGATAGAACTTAGAACTACTTCATTTGCTCAAGTTTCAAGGAGCTAGCACAAACCGTATTTGATTTAGAATTCCAAACACAGCTATCTATGTAGGAGAAAACACAGTGAAACCTAAAAATTCACACTGTTACTGGAAACGAACGCTTGAACCTAGAAGAGTGAAAATTGGGCAGCCAAGTGGGCTTAGTTAACTGATCATTACCACCAAGTATCATCAAGATTTGGTGAAAAAATGTTTGCTGAGATTTCAGCCAACTAGTAGTTTTTTGGAAGCTTGGCAACCCCTTTCAAACGAAAGTGTTTTTCGCCAGTCTCTGCATGGGGTACTTCAAGAGGAAACAAACCATAGAGATAGAACTTAGAACTACTTCATTTGCTCAAGTTTCAAGGAGCTAGCACAAACCGTATTTGATTTAGAGTTTCAACACATCTATCTATATAGCAGAAAACAGAGTGAAACCTAAAAATTCAAACTGTTACTGGAAACGAACGCTTGAACCTAAAAGAGTGAAAATTGGGCAGCCAAGTGGGCTTAGTGAACTGATCATTACCACCAAGTATCATCAAGATTTGGTGAAAAAATGTTTGCTGAGATTTCAGCCAACTAGTAGTTTTTTGGAAGCTTGGCAACCCCTTTCAAACGAGAGTGGTTTTCGCCAGTCTCTGCATGGGGTACTTCAAGGGGAAACAAACCATAGAGATAGAACTTAGAACTACTTCATTTGCTCAAGTTTCAAGGAGCTAGCACAAACCGTATTTGATATAGAGTTTAAAACACATGTATCTATGTAGGAGAAAACAGAGTGAAACCTAAAAATTCAAACTGTTACTGGAAACGAATGCTTCAACCTAGAAGAATAAAAATTGGACAGGCAAGTGGGCTTAGTGAACTGATCATTACCACCAAGTATCATCAAGATTTGGTGAAAAAATGTTTGCTGAGATTTCAGCCAACTAGTAGTTTTTTGGAAGCTTGGCAACCCCTTTCAAACGAAAGAGGTTTTCGCAAGATTCTGCATGGGGTACTTCAAGAGGAAGCAAACCATGGAGATAGAACTTAGAACTACTTCATTTGGTCAAGTTTCAAGGAGCTAGCACAAACCGTGTTTGATTTAGAATTCCAAACACAGCTATCTATGTAGGAGAAAACACAGTGAAACCTAAAAATTCAAACTGTTACTGGAAACGAATGCTTCAACCTAGAAGAGTGAAAATTGGGCAGCCAAGTGGGCTTAGTTAACTGATCATTACCACCAAGTATCATCAAGATTTGGTGAAAAAATGTTTGCTGAGATTTCAGCCAACTAGTAGTTTTTTGGAAGCTTGGCAACCCCTTTCAAACGAAAGTGTTTTTCGCCAGTCTCTGCATGGGGTACTTCAAGAGGAAACAAACCATAGAGATAGAACTGAGAACTACTTCATTTGCTCAAGTTTCAAGGAGCTAGCACAAACCGTATTTGATTTAGAGTTTCAACACATCTATCTATATAGCAGAAAACAGAGTGAAACCTAAAAATTCAAACTGTTACTGGAAACGAATGCTTCAACCTAGAAGAATAAAAATTGGGCAGCCAAGTGGGCTTAGTGAAGTGATCATTACCACCAAGTATCATCAAGATTTGGTGAAAAAATGTTTGCTGAGATTTCAGCCAACTAGTAGTTTTTTGGAAGCTTGGCAACCCCTTTCAAACGAAAGTGTTTTTCGCCAGTCTCTGCATGGGGTACTTCAAGAGGAAACAAACCATAGAGATAGAACTTAGAACTACTTCATTTGCTCAAGTTTCAAGGAGCTAGCACAAACCGTATTTGATATAGAGTTTAAAACACATGTATCTATGTAGGAGAGAACAGAGTGAAACCTAAAAATTCAAACTGTTACTGGAAACGAATGCTTCAACCTAGAAGAATAAAAATTGGACAGGCAAGTGGGCTTAGTGAACTGATCATTACCACCAAGTATCATCAAGATTTGGTGAAAAAATGTTTGCTGAGATTTCAGCCAACTAGTAGTTTTTTGGAAGCTTGGCAACCCCTTTCAAACGAAAGAGGTTTTCGCCAGATTCTGCATGGGGTACTTCAAGAGGAAACAAACCATGGAGATAGAACTTAGAACTACTTCATTTGGTCAAGTTTCAAGGAGCTAGCACAAACCGTGTTTGATTTAGAATTCCAAACACAGCTATCTATGTAGGAGAAAACACAGTGAAACCTAAAAATTCAAACTGTTACTGGAAACGAATGCTTCAACCTAGAAGAATAAAAATTGGGCAGCCAAGTGGGCTTAGTGAAGTGATCATTACCACCAAGTATCATCAAGATTTGGTGAAAAAATGTTTGCTGAGATTTCAGCCAACTAGTAGTTTTTTGGAAGCTTGGCAACCCCTTTCAAACGAAAGTGTTTTTCGCCAGTCTCTGCATGGGGTACTTCAAGAGGAAACAAACCATAGAGATAGAACTTAGAACTACTTCATTTGCTCAAGTTTCAAGGAGCTAGCACAAACCGTATTTGATTTAGAGTTTCAACACATCTATCTATATAGCAGAAAACAGAGTGAAACCTAAAAATTCAAACTGTTCCTGGAAACGAACGCTTGAACCTAGAAGAGTGAAAATTGGGCAGCCAAGTGGGCTTAGTGAACTGATCATTACTACCAAGTATCATCAAGATTTGGTGAAAAAATGTTTGCTGAGATTTCAGCCAACTAGTAGTTTTTTGGAAGCTTGGCAAACCCTTTCAAACGAGAGTGGTTTTCGCCAGTCTCTACAAGGGGTACTTCAAGAGGAAACAAACCATAGAGATAGAACTTAGAACTACTTCATTTGGTCAAGTTTCAAGGAGCAAGCACAAACCGTATTTGATTTAGAGTTTCAACACATCTATCTATATAGCAGAAAACAGAGTGAAACCTAAAAATTCAAAGTGTTGCTGGAAACGAACGCTTGAACCTAGAAGAGTGAAAACTGGGCAGACAAGTGGGCTTAGTGAACTGATCATTACCACCAAGTATCATCAAGATTTGGTGAAAAAATGTTTGCTGAGATTTCAGCCAACTAGTAGTTTTTTGGAAGCTTGGCAACCCCTTTCAAACGAAAGTGTTTTTCGCCAGTCTCTGCAAGGGGTACTTCAAGGGGAAACAAACCATAGAGATAGAACTTAGAACTACTTCATTTGCTCAAGTTTCAAGGAGCTAGCACAAACCGTATTTGATTTAGAATTCCAAACACAGCTATCTATGTAGGAGAAAACACAGTGAAACCTAAAAATTCACACTGTTACTGGAAACGAACGCTTGAACCTAGAAGAGTGAAAATTGGGCAGCCAAGTGGGCTTAGTTAACTGATCATTACCACCAAGTATCATCAAGATTTGGTGAAAAAATGTTTGCTGAGATTTCAGCCAACTAGTAGTTTTTTGGAAGCTTGGCAACCCCTTTCAAACGAAAGTGTTTTTCGCCAGTCTCTGCATGGGGTACTTCAAGAGGAAACAAACCATAGAGATAGAACTTAGAACTACTTCATTTGCTCAAGTTTCAAGGAGCTAGCACAAACCGTATTTGATTTAGAGTTTCAACACATCTATCTATATAGCAGAAAACAGAGTGAAACCTAAAAATTCAAACTGTTACTGGAAACGAACGCTTGAACCTAAAAGAGTGAAAATTGGGCAGCCAAGTGGGCTTAGTGAACTGATCATTACCACCAAGTATCATCAAGATTTGGTGAAAAAATGTTTGCTGAGATTTCAGCCAACTAGTAGTTTTTTGGAAGCTTGGCAACCCCTTTCAAACGAGAGTGGTTTTCGCCAGTCTCTGCATGGGGTACTTCAAGGGGAAACAAACCATAGAGATAGAACTTAGAACTACTTCATTTGCTCAAGTTTCAAGGAGCTAGCACAAACCGTATTTGATATAGAGTTTAAAACACATGTATCTATGTAGGAGAAAACAGAGTGAAACCTAAAAATTCAAACTGTTACTGGAAACGAATGCTTCAACCTAGAAGAATAAAAATTGGACAGGCAAGTGGGCTTAGTGAACTGATCATTACCACCAAGTATCATAAAGATTTGGTGAAAAAATGTTTGCTGAGATTTCAGCCAACTAGTAGTTTTTTGGAAGCTTGGCAACCCCTTTCAAACGAAAGAGGTTTTCGCAAGATTCTGCATGGGGTACTTCAAGAGGAAGCAAACCATGGAGATAGAAACTTAGAACTACTTCATTTGGTCAAGTTTCAAGGAGCTAGCACAAACCGTGTTTGATTTAGAATTCCAAACACAGCTATCTATGTAGGAGAAAACACAGTGAAACCTAAAAATTCAAACTGTTACTGGAACGAATGCTTCAACCTAGAAGAATAAAAATTGGGCAGCCAAGTGGGCTTAGTGAACTGATCATTACCACCAAGTATCATCAAGATTTGGTAAAAAAATGTTTGCTGAGATTTCAGCCAACTAGTAGTTTTTTGGAAGCTTGGCAACCCCTTTCAAACGAAAGTGGTTTTCGCCAGTCTCTGCATGGGGTACTTCAAGAGGAAACAAACCATAGAGATAGAACTTAGAACTACTTCATTTGCTCAAGTTTCAAGGAGCTAGCACAAACCGTATTTGATTTAGAGTTTCAACACATCTATCTATATAGCAGAAAACAGATTGAAACCTAAAAATTCAAACTGTTACTGGAAACGAACGCTTGAACCTAGAAGAGTGAAAATTGGGCAGCCAAGTGGGCTTAGTGAACTGATCATTACCACCAAGTATCATCAAGATTTGGTGAAAAAATGTTTGCTGAGATTTCAGCCAACTAGTAGTTTTTTGGAAGCTTGGCAACCCCTTTCAAACGAGAGTGGTTTTCGCCAGTCTCTGCATGGGGTACTTCAAGGGGAAACAAACCATAGAGATAGAACTTAGAACTACTTCATTTGCTCAAGTTTCAAGGAGCTAGCACAAACCGTATTTGATATAGAGTTTAAAACACATGTATCTATGTAGGAGAAAACAGAGTGAAACCTAAAAATTCAAACTGTTACTGGAAACGAATGCTTCAACCTAGAAGAATAAAAATTGGACAGGCAAGTGGGCTTAGTGAACTGATCATTACCACCAAGTATCATCAAGATTTGGTGAAAAAATGTTTGCTGAGATTTCAGCCAACTAGTAGTTTTTTGGAAGCTTGGCAACCCCTTTCAAACGAAAGAGGTTTTCGCCAGATTCTGCATGGGGTACTTCAAGAGGAAGCAAACCATGGAGATAGAACTTAGAACTACTTCATTTGGTCAAGTTTCAAGGAGCTAGCACAAACCGTGTTTGATTTAGAATTCCAAACACAGCTATCTATGTAGGAGAAAACACAGTGAAACCTAAAAATTCAAACTGTTACTGGAAACGAATGCTTCAACCTAGAAGAATAAAAATTGGGCAGCCAAGTGGGCTTAGTGAAGTGATCATTACCACCAAGTATCATCAAGATTTGGTGAAAAAATGTTTGCTGAGATTTCAGCCAACTAGTAGTTTTTGGAAGCTTGGCAACCCCTTTCAAACGAAAGTGTTTTTCGCCAGTCTCTGCATGGGGTACTTCAAGAGGAAACAAACCATAGAGATAGAACTTAGAACTACTTCATTTGCTCAAGTTTCAAGGAGCTAGCACAAACCGTATTTGATTTTAGAGTTTCAACACATCTATCTATATAGCAGAAAACAGAGTGAAACCTAAAAATTCAAACTGTTCCTGGAAACGAACGCTTGAACCTAGAAGAGTGAAAATTGGGCAGCCAAGTGGGCTTAGTGAACTGATCATTACTACCAAGTATCATCAAGATTTGGTGAAAAAATGTTTGCTGAGATTTCAGCCAACTAGTAGTTTTTTGGAAGCTTGGCAAACCCTTTCAAACGAGAGTGGTTTTCGCCAGTCTCTACAAGGGGTACTTCAAGAGGAAACAAACCATAGAGATAGAACTTAGAACTACTTCATTTGGTCAAGTTTCAAGGAGCAAGCACAAACCGTATTTGATTTAGAGTTTCAACACATCTATCTATATAGCAGAAAACAGAGTGAAACCTAAAATTCAAAGTGTTGCTGGAAACGAACGCTTGAACCTAGAAGAGTGAAAACTGGGCAGACAAGTGGGCTTAGTGAACTGATCATTACCACCAAGTATCATCAAGATTTGGTGAAAAAATGTTTGCTGAGATTTCAGCCAACTAGTAGTTTTTGGAAGCTTGGCAACCCCTTTCAAACGAAAGTGTTTTTCGCCAGTCTCTGCAAGGGGTACTTCAAGGGGAAACAAACCATAGAGATAGAACTTAGAACTACTTCATTTGCTCAAGTTTCAAGGAGCTAGCACAAACCGTATTTGATTTAGAATTCCAAACACAGCTATCTATGTAGGAGAAAACACAGTGAAACCTAAAAATTCACACTGTTACTGGAAACGAACGCTTGAACCTAGAAGAGTGAAAATTGGGCAGCCAAGTGGGCTTAGTTAACTGATCATTACCACCAAGTATCATCAAGATTTGGTGAAAAAATGTTTGCTGAGATTTCAGCCAACTAGTAGTTTTTTGGAAGCTTGGCAACCCCTTTCAAACGAAAGTGTTTTTCGCCAGTCTCTGCATGGGGTACTTCAAGAGGAAACAAACCATAGAGATAGAACTTAGAACTACTTCATTTGCTCAAGTTTCAAGGAGCTAGCACAAACCGTATTTGATTTAGAGTTTCAACACATCTATCTATATAGCAGAAAACAGAGTGAAACCTAAAATTCAAACTGTTACTGGAAACGAACGCTTGAACCTAAAAGAGTGAAAATTGGGCAGCCAAGTGGGCTTAGTGAACTGATCATTACCACCAAGTATCATCAAGATTTGGTGAAAAAATGTTTGCTGAGATTTCAGCCAACTAGTAGTTTTTTGGAAGCTTGGCAACCCCTTTCAAACGAGAGTGTTTTCGCCAGTCTCTGCATGGGGTACTTCAAGGGGAAACAAACCATAGAGATAGAACTTAGAACTACTTCATTTGCTCAAGTTTCAAGGAGCTAGCACAAACCGTATTTGATATAGAGTTTAAAACACATGTATCTATGTAGGAGAAAACAGAGTGAAACCTAAAAAATTCAAAACTGTTACTGGAAACGAATGCTTCAACCTAGAAGAATAAAAATTGGACAGGCAAGTGGGCTTAGTGAACTGATCATTACCACCAAGTATCATCAAGATTTGGTGAAAAAATGTTTGCTGAGATTTCAGCCAACTAGTAGTTTTTTGGAAGCTTGGCAACCCCTTTCAAACGAAAGAGGTTTTCGCAAGATTCTGCATGGGGTACTTCAAGAGGAAGCAAACCATGGAGATAGAACTTAGAACTACTTCATTTGGTCAAGTTTCAAGGAGCTAGCACAAACCGTGTTTGATTTAGAATTCCAAACACAGCTATCTATGTAGGAGAAAACACAGTGAAACCTAAAAATTCAAACTGTTACTGGAAACGAATGCTTCAACCTAGAAGAATAAAAATTGGGCAGCCAAGTGGGCTTAGTGAACTGATCATTACCACCAAGTATCATCAAGATTTGGTAAAAAAATGTTTGCTGAGATTTCAGCCACTAGTAGTTTTTTGGAAGCTTGGCAACCCCTTTCAAACGAAAGTGGTTTTCGCCAGTCTCTGCATGGGGTACTTCAAGAGGAAACAAACCATAGAGATAGAACTTAGAACTACTTCATTTGCTCAAGTTTCAAGGAGCTAGCAACAAACCGTATTTGATTTAGAGTTTCAACACATCTATCTATATAGCAGAAAACAGATTGAAACCTTAAAAATTCAAACTGTTACTGGAAACGAACGCGTGAACCTAGAAGAGTGAAAATTGGGCAGCCAAGTGGGCGTAGTGAACGGATCATTACCACCATGTATCATCAAGATTTGTTGAAAAAATGGTTTTGCTGAGATTTCAGCCAACTAGTAGTTTTTGGAAGCTTGGCAACCCCTTTCAAACGAGAGTGGTTTTCGCCAGTCTCTGCATGGGGTACTTCAAGGGGAAACAAACCATAGAGAGAACTTTGAACTACTTCATTTGCTCAAGTTTCAAGGAGCTAGCACAAACCGTATTTGATATAGAGTTTAAAACACATGTATCTATGTAGGAGAAACAGAGTGAAACCTAAAAATTCAAACTGTTACTGGAAACGAATGCTTCAACCTAGAAGAATAAAAATTGGACAGGCAAGTGGGCTTAGTGGAACTGATCATTACCACCAGTATCATCAAGATTTGGTGAAACAATGTTTGCTGAGATTTCAGCCAACTAGTAGTTTTTTTGGAGCTTGGCAACCCCCTTTCAAACGAAAGAGGTTTTCGCCAGATTCTGCATGGGGTACTTCAAGAGGAAGCAAACCATAGGAGATAGAACTTAGAACTACTTCATTTGGTCAAGTTTCAAGAGCTAGCACAAACCGTGTTTGATTTAGAATTCCAAACACAGCTATCTATGTAGGAGAAAACACAGTGAAACCTAAAAATTCAAACTGTTACTGGAAACGAATGCTTCAACCTAGAAGAATAAAAATTGGGCAGCCAAGTGGGCTTAGTGAACTGATCATTACCACCAAGTATCATCAAGATTTGGTAAAAAAATGTTTGCTGAGATTTCAGCCAACTAGTAGTTTTTTGGAAGCTTGGCAACCCCTTTCAAACGAAAGTGGTTTTCGCCAGTCTCTGCATGGGGTACTTCAAGAGGAAACAAACCATAGAGATAGAACTTAGAACTACTTCATTTGCTCAAGTTTCAAGGAGCTAGCACAAACCGTATTTGATTTAGAGTTTCAACACATCTATCTATATAGCAGAAAACAGATTGAAACCTAAAAATTCAAACTGTTACTGGAAACGAACGCTTGAACCTGAAGAGTGAAAATTGGGCAGCCAAGTGGGCTTAGTGAACTGATCATTACCACCAAGTATCATCAAGATTTGGTGAAAAAATGTTTGCTGAGATTTCAGCCAACTAGTAGTTTTTTGGAAGCTTGGCAACCCCTTTCAAACGAAAGTTGGTTTTCGCCAGTCTCTGCATGGGGTACTTCAAGAGGAAACAAACCATAGAGATAGAACTTAGAACTACTTCATTTGGTCAAGTTTCAAGGAGCTAGCACAAACCGTATTTGATTTAGAGTTTCAACACATCTATCTATATAGCAGAAAACAGAGTGAAACCTAAAATTCAAACTGTTACTGGAAACGAACGCTTGAACCTAAAAGAGTGAAAATTGGGCAGCCAAGTGGGCTTAGTGAACTGATCATTACCACCAAGTATCATCAAGATTTGGTGAAAAAAATGTTTGCTGAGATTTCAGCCAACTAGTAGTTTTTTGGAAGCTTGGCAACCCCTTTCAAACGAGAGTGGTTTTCGCCAGTCTCTGCATGGGGTACTTCAAGGGGAAACAAACCATAGAGATAGAACTTAGAACTACTTCATTTGCTCAAGTTTCAAGGAGCTAGCACAAAACCGTATTTGATATAGAGTTTAAAACACATGTATCTATGTAGGAGAAAACAGAGTGAAACCTAAAAAATTCAAACTGTTACTGGAAACGAATGCTTCAACCTAGAAGAATAAAAATTGGACAGGCAAGTGGGCTTAGTGAACTGATCATTACCACCAAGTATCATCAAGATTTGGTGAAAAAATGTTTGCTGAGATTTCAGCCAACTAGTAGTTTTTTGGAAGCTTGGCAACCCCTTTCAAACGAAAGAGGTTTTCGCAAGATTCTGCATGGGGTACTTCAAGAGGAAGCAAACCATGGAGATAGAACTTAGAACTACTTCATTTGGTCAAGTTTCAAGGAGCTAGCACAAACCGTGTTGATTAGAATTCCAAACACAGCT